>NC_090750.1:40303962-40318962 GCF_036898095.1 Palaemon carinicauda | reverse complement strand
TATGTATATATATATATATATATATATATATATATATATATATATATATATATGTATGTATATATATATATATATATATATATATATATATATAACATTTATTCGTGTTTTTTCATATATTCATATAAGCCATAAATATCTCAATATTGAACTTGCTCTGTGTTGGGATCAGAGTCCCAAGGTGGAATTAACTTTATGATAATAGATTCTGGTCGGTCAAGGAATCAAACTCTGACATATAAAAATAAACAATGTAAATATAAGTACAACCATTAAAATTCACCAATCTTGATCAACTTAATATTAAAATTACTAATACCGACTTTCAAAACACTAACAATGGTAACTGACTTGAAAAAATAAAAATAGTGAGTAATTGAAAGAAAACAGCAATTATCTGTCCTCTACGGTTACCGATTTCTCCTCTCTATCTTTTCAAATTCTCTTCTTATCTCTTACCTTTTTTTCTTCATACATATCACATTAAAAACTCAAGACACACCTAAATTAGAATTTCGAATTGCTAATTTAAAAATTAACATTCAAGTAATTTCTTTTTTACACAAATTCATAATACGAGTTTTCTTTGGCGGAATTAATGAAATATCATACAGTATATATACACAATCGACATGTTTAAAAATCATTTCATCCATGACTATATTCAAGGTAATCTAAATCATCTTTAATAAATAGGTAAATGGGAGCAGAGCAAGCTTCAGTATTATGAAATTCTACATCTTTAGCAAAAGGGGAATGTCCGAAAATTGAATATTATGCAAAGGATAATCGCCGTATTCAATTCTGATTTTATTATTTGATATCAACTAGTATCTGAAAAGGCAATTTAAAAGATTTCATGAGAGAGAGAGAGAGAGAGAGAGAGAGAGAGAGAGAGAGAGAGAGAGAGAGAGAGAGAGAGAGAGAGAGAGAGAGAGTTTCCGATATATGGTAAGTTAGTATTAAGAACTTGAAGACAGAATTACAGTATGCTGATTAGAATTGAGTACACAGTACCTCAGTTGCAGTACCACAAACACATTACACATACATACTGTACAGTATATACGAATGCTTAGCTTCTGTTCTCAATATTAAAAGGACATTTACCAAGTTCCCTTATTTTAATTATTTCTAAAAGGGGGTAGTACATTTTTTTGCTTCAAAGTCAATTTGAAATGGGGCGCTCAAATGATTTTTACTTTTAACTCACGGATACATTTCTTAATCTGCCCAAATGACATTTATAAAAACCAGAAATTTAGTAAACTATCGAATTATATTTTGTTTAAATGTTATGAAAAAACATTCGCAGCATAATAAGAAATAAGAGTGAAATAAAAAAAAATCATAAAATTAAATTTGGAAAGAACGCAACGCTTAAAGAAGGGATAATATTATAACCAATACGACCTCTTAAGCAGAATAATGCCTAATTATAAACTACAGCTATATCCAAACATATCGTTCTAATATTACAAACTCATAAGAATTGAAGTTTGTATAATTGAAATTGCAATTCGTTATTATTTTTTTTTTCCATCTATGAAAACCATGATAATATTGTTTGATATATCACTATAAGTAAATTAGAAAAAATTGTGTAAAAGGAAAGCAAATCAGACGATCCTCTCAATTATAATGTAACTGATAAAAATAAAGAATTATCTCATAACCTTACTTACAACTCACACTCGAGCGGTTGTGAACTCACTTCCATCCCACTTGGTCAATATTTTCTCTTTCCCTATGTTAACACTCGTCTTGTGCAGCTCATCCCATAACGGGTTCGGTAACATAAAGGTAGCCAAAGTGTTTTTCACTACGGGTCTGCCGGAGCGGCACACCGAGGCCTTGGATGGTGGCAAAATGCCCCATAAAGGAGTGAAAGAGTAACTTTACCGCGAAATAACCCAGCAAGGGAATGAAAGCAGACTCGCCACATTGTAGACTCCCTTTATGTGGGAGCTTCGTCAACAGAAGCTCGAGAAATGGTTGAAGAGCAGTATATAAAAAAAAAATGGGTTTTTGGGCTTCTCTTGCTCGTGTTTAGGTTTTAAAATGTATTTTTCAAATCTTCTCCGATGAGGGGGAAATTCTTGTTTTACGCTCTTTGAAAGGGACGTGACGGTAATATATACTTTTATATACCCCCACAGTAATACTTTTCATAATTACAACAACAATATCAATAATAATAACAATGGTTATTGGAGTAATAAAAATACTACTACTAATAATAAAATAGAACATATCCTGGTACGAGAAACCAGCTTTAAAGGTAAAAACAGGCAATTATTCTTAAGTGTTTAAAACTAATTTCAACCCTTGCAGTCATCAACCACAGATACTGGCGTTGGGCATAATCTTTGACTTAAAAGTCCTACTACAAGCCAGTAGTTTCCACAGGTATTGTCAGTGGGCCTAGATTTTTCTAAATATCAAGGCTGCAAGGTAGCAGCTTTCCTTTTAGTCGCTTTCTACGTTCTTAAAGTAGGGATATTAAAATGATTGACTTGGACGTATAATATAATGAAAACATAAGTCAATAAATACCATAATATGTCATCACTAGTACAGTAAAATCTACCCACATCTGAATCCCACCACCAAATACCTAATTCATTACAGTAGTCAGAATATGAAATCCTGTTTTCTAGGGAACGAGTCCTGTTTAGGAATCAAACGCTCAACCACTATACAAGGAGAGAGAGGGAAACATAGAATATTCTAGATTATATGTTAAATATAACAACGATATGAAAACTTCAACATTTGAAGTGTACAGTATATAAAATGGCAGTCTTAATGATAATTCCAAATACTGTACAGATCTACAAATTCTCATTCAGGCAGACCAAAAATACTTGAAATATAAAAACAGTACTAACTGTGTAATCCGTTAAACAAGCTATACATAAGAGATAAGTACAAAGTAAAAAAAAAAAGAAAAAAAAGCGTAATTCTACTTTTAACACAACCCTTTCTTTTGGTAGTCTGAAACCCAGCGAGCGGAATGACCGAGAGAAATCAGAGACCTGGTTTGTAAGGGTTGCTCGACGGTGACCACAGAATGACAGGTGAATCTGGTAGGTTACTCTGCGATAGGATTGGATCTCCTCTTGAGGTCGATGGTAGTGAAAGGATAAAGAGGAAAGGGACTGCTTTCGATTTAGGTGCATTTACAGGAGAGAGAGAGAGAGAGAGAGAGAGAGAGAGAGAGAGAGAGAGAGAGAGTGTTGCTGGAAGTATGATAGTCGGGTATAAATCTGACCTAAGCGCACGTCACGCCCACAAATTAAACTTATTGCCCTAATTCTCTAAAGTGGCCAGAGAAGATAAAAACAAAACGTCATCATCGAACTCGTAACCAGAAAGGAGCAGGGGTAGGAAGAGGAAGAGGAGCAGGAGGAGGAAGAGGGAGGGGAGGAGGGAGAGGAGGAGGAAGGAGGAGAAGTGGAGGAGGAGGAGGAGGTTGACGAGGAGGAGAAAGTTCTTGCGTACTGCAAGAACTTTGGTCTAACAAGAGCGCATGTCTTCCAAGGAGTGGTTCCAACTTCTACGGGAACAATGGCCGAGTCATTGTGTTTGTGAAGGCGCCATTTATCGTATGATTACCCCGATTTTTTTCTCATTTATATGAAAAAATAAACATAGAGATCAATACCCCACAATACTATGGTATGAACGACAGTTCTACAGACGACACTATAAAAAAAAAAAAAGAGTGGCCACAGAATGCAGAAAATAATGAGACACAATGCAAAACAAGCCATTAAATTACTCTACAAAGGAAACAGACTCAATGGGTATCTCATGTACACTATATTACACACTGATGAAAGATTCACAAATGATTCTTTAACAGTTCAGTGGGAAACTATATAATGGTAAAGTTCAAATGATAAGCTTTCGAAAACATTAGAGCATTATTTTAAGAAGCACTTATGGAGAAACCGCAAACGATTCTGCTAATAATAATAAAAGACAGACATTCCCTAAACTTACACTTTGTAAAATGTATAGCTAGAGACACTAAGATTTAACAAAATTTTAAAGTGATCTTAACTAAAAGGCAAAGGAAAACCCCACAAAGTTCTATAGAGAACACAATTATCAGAATAAATAAAAGGCACACAGGTGGACTCAGTACCGCATTCATATTCCCACAAGACTTGATAACATATCTAAACACCTGTTCTTTTATGAAAATAGCTGAAAATATTTGTTTTACCTTTATGGCAGCAATAGTCATTTAACCATTATGAGATATTCCAGAACATGATTACATATCGCCAATGAACTGTCATTATTAGATGCAAATATAAACAACCTTTTATACAAAGAAACACACACACACACACACACACACATATATATATATATATATATATATATATATATATATATATATATATATATATATATATATTTATGTGTGTATGTGTGTTAAAACCACGAAAGGAAAAGTGAAAGTTTTGACTGGTGTTAATACTTTCGTCTTATTGACATCGATGTCACTAATAAGACAAAGTACAAAATTCCAACTAAGTCTTTTTACCTTTCCTTTCGTGACTTCAATGAATATCATATGTTTATCATTATGCTCCTCACGTGTCAGCTTTTGTGATTTCTACACACAAATACAATATATATATATATATATAGAGAGAGAGAGAGAGAGAGAGAGAGAGAGAGAGAGAGAGAGAGAGAGAGAGAGAGAGAGAGAGAGAGAGAGAGAGAGAGTTAAGAATTTTTTTTACTGTAATCACTAAACTACTATGAAATTTAGGTTTTACTACCATCGTGCAAATACATTATTAGTAAATGGAAAACAATCTCATACGATAAAAGCATAAAAAATTATACTGGCCATCTTATATCCAACAGGCCAATTACTTTTCACTAACCAAAAATCACTGGAAACTCGCTAATTTCAAGGACTTCATTTTCCTCTATGTATTTCACAGTATAAAAATATGGAGTCCTGACTTCAAGAAAGATAGCTTGCGAAAATAGAAAAAACTACACTAGTCCATACCATCCGAAATATGTTTTTCCTTTTTCGGATTGTATAATAGCAGCCAAAATCTACATCTATGACGCGCAAATAATAATAATAAAAAAAAAATAGCTCAACTTTTTAACTTTCCATGAATGTTACCTAAAGGTCATTCCATTTAAAAAAGAATAAGGATAATATTTAAAAGAAGGATTGAAAATTATGTCAATCAAAAATTAACCCTAGAAATTATAGCAAGACACAAAATATCCCAAGTGCAGTGCATCTAAAATTACACGCGCAAGACTAAAATAGTTTTAAAATTGCAGTATCGGAAGAGTACGCAATTAATGCTCTGCTATCCATGGACTTAGCCCTGTTCATAAAACTAACTGGTCAACGCATTAATCCATTTTAATGACTTTGCCCAAATAAATATCCCGGAAAGATTGGAAATCACTATAAAAAATTGAAATGCAGTCCCACATTTCAATTTTAGCTCTGCTTTTTCCTTCATGAAACCTTCACTCCCTCCTCTTCACTTAAACCCGATTCATCTGAGTCCTCTGACATAATTGGAATATCCAGTTCAATATAAATACGATACCAGTTCCAATAAATTTCTAATCTTTCCTTTCGTAGCTCGACACACACACACAAATACACGCGCGCACACACACACAATATATATATATATATATATATATATATATATATATATATATATATATATATATATATATATATATATATATATATATATATATATATACATGCATGTATGTGTGCATGTATGTATATATATATATATATATATATATATATATATATATATATATATATATATACATGCATGAATGTGTGCATGTATGTATGTGTGAAGGTTTAATTTATTGTAAAACATATTTGTTAGCTAAAAAGCAAAAGAAACTCTTAAGAGCGCTACTCAATTTGCCAGAGTAAAAAGCAAATGGCGTGGGAATAATGGTATTTGTGGCCCAGAAGACTTCAAGAATTGGAAGACAAATGATGAATGACCGAGTTCATTGGGTCAAAGAAGCTCTTGGGAGAATTTCCACGCTTCACAGAAATGGATATCTTCAGTAAACAGTATTATTAACTGTCTGCAAATCAAAACCATCAGAGGATAACAAGAGAGGTTTTCAAGAAAATTCTTTGACATCAGTTTTGATCTGGTAGTTAAAAAAAAAAAGTGAGAACATGAGTTTCTTCCCCTAACTCCAGAATCACTTGCAGTTATTTCACAGCGACCCCCTTTTACTCAAGGAGCCAATAGCCCAAATTGAGGCCAAACCTTGCAGTAAAAGAATATACTTTTCTTAGATCATTATTATCATTTTTTTTTTCTATTTTGCTGAGACTATCGTAAGTCACCATTTTCGCCGACGTCTTCAAACACATCCAAGACTAACAAAACAATAAGAAAACATATATAACAGTATATCACTGGAAAGTAATTTAATTTTCCTTCATTTCTACATTAAACATGTAAGAATATGACAGTTTGCCTGGGCATTAAATATGAAAACAATAACGCTACCCCTTAATTGGCTCAGTAATACGGTCCATCCGCTGAAAACAATGGTAAGAAAAAACAATTAATTGTTAAAATGAACAATGCAACTAGTTTTTCTGGTAGGAGAGACCCTGTGGTAAATTTTAGAAACCTTTGGGAACTTTGTCTTTTTTTTTTTTGCTTTTTTTTTTTTTCAAACGCAATTCTGCGACTAAGTGGTTTCAAACATTGTAAGAAAAATGCCGACTTCTAATACTTTGAAGACAGACGTCGGCGAAAATGGCGATTTACGATAATCTCAGCCTGGCACCATTTTTGCTCACGACTACTAAAGTCCACACTTTTAAAATGTGTTCCTAGACATTTCATAGGTCCAAAAGATCCATTTAAAGAAAAAAATTACCTGAAAAAAATCTATCTTATACTGTAAGGTCCAACCCTATTTTGAAAAGATACAGCCTGTTGGCTCAGAGTATTTTTCTTAAAGCGCTACAATTTTTCTGCCATCATCCCTTAGCTGGACCACTTTAGTAAGGGACGTCTCATCCGCTTTTAGCCCTCTCAGACCCCTGCCTTTCCTCCATCCAACGCACCCTTAAGGACCGGAAAACCCCTCCCTCTGTCAACCTTTTATTCACGAAATTCAGTCCAGAGCACGTACAAAATCTCTTGTTTCCTAGGTGTTAACCATAATAGCAGCTAGAGTTTAGAGTTTGAAATCTAATTTCATTCTTGGTCTTACTTAAATTTGTTTAACTCCATGTGTACTGTAGCACAACGATTACACTGAATTATTTTACGAAGAAATTTTAGTTACTGTAAGATGACTCAAGAATTAGTGTCTTGAAAACGATGAAATAATTCCAAGTACCTGTGACATAGCTATCTGCTCTTGAAGTGGAGAAAGCAACTTAAGCAGATAAGTTATGTAAAAGAACTTGTTGATAATAGGTTTTTTCCCAGATTTCAAGAAAAATCTTAGAAAAAAATGAGGTTGCTAATTAACTGTAAAGATACTCCATTTGTTCATACGAGCTCTACCGCTAATGGATAAGTCGTTTTTTGCTGAAGGGAACGGTAACATGATCCAGTGATTAGAATACTTAGCCTAGTAGAAGATGAGGTAACGAATTAGATAATGAAACTGGAAAAAAAGGTCAATATCTGTAATGTTTACAGTGAGAAGGGCGATGTGATTAATGCTTCACTTGACTGCCCATATTCTAAAATGCAGTACCGAAATTTCAAGTCTTCCATAAATATACTGATAAGATCGTTATGGTGTAGCTAGTACGACATACGTGACATTGATATCAGGTGCTCACTTGTATCTACGGTCACGTAGAAGGAATGCAAGATAAAAAAAAGCATCAGAGTCAAGAAACAGGGAAGCGAGGAGTAGAAGAGGCTGGAAATGAAATGAAAGAAATAATGTCCGAATGCAGATAAAGTAGAAGGTTAAAAAGTGGTTGCTGACAAGGTACCAAGTGATGTGCATTGAAGGCATTAACCCTTCATGATAAACTGAGATTGAATATTATGGCATTAACGTATATGGGGGGAGGGGTTATATATAACCTATAAATATAGGATCCACACAAAACTTAATTTCTGATGAATCTATATATATATATATATATATATATATATATATATATATATATATATATATATAGATATATATATATATATATATATATATATATATATATATAGATATATATATATATATATATACAGTATATATATACATATATATATATATATATATATATATATATATATATATATACACAGTATATATATATATATATATATATATATATACAGTATATATATATATATATATATATATATATATATATATATATATATATATATATACAGTACATATATATGCCCCCTGTGGCCGCGGGGGCATAAAACAATTAGAATAGCGCCAACGTTATCCCTGCGTGTCGTAAGAGGCGACTAAAAGGGACGGGACGAGGGGGCTGGGAACCCCCTCTCCTGTATACAAAATCCTGTGAGACAGCAACAAAGAGATGGAGCTGGGGGGAGAGTGACTGCTCCCCGCACTCTAGTTTTGGGGTGTTTGAATGTGCGTGGATGTAGTACGATAGAGAGTAAAAGATGTGAGATTGGAAGTATGTTTAGAAGTAGAAGGATGGATGTATTGGCCTTGTGTGAGACAAAGATGAAAGGAAAGGGTGAAGTGATGTTTGGTGAAATGTCTGGTAGAGTGTCTGGGATTGAAAGGGGAAGAGCGAGAGAGGGTGTGGCTTTATTGTTGAGTGAATGGATGACAGGTAAAGTAGTGGAATGGAAGGAGATATCATCTAGGTTAATGTGGGTAAGGGTTAGGTTGGGTAGGGAATGTTGGGCGTTTGTCAGTGCGTATGGGCCAGGTAGTGAGAAAAGTGAAGAAGAGCGGAATGAGTTCTGGAATGAATTAACTAGGTGTGTAGAAGGACTGGGTAGAAGGAATTATGTAGTTGTTATGGGTGACTTAAATGCTAGAGTGGGTGCTGGAGAGGTAGAAGGTGTCATTGGGAAATATGGCGTACCAGGTGAAAATGAGAGTGGTGAGAGACTGGTAGATATGTGTGTTGAACAAGAGATGGTAATAAGTGCTAGCTTTTTTAAGAAGAAAGATAAAAATAAGTATACATGGGTAAGAGTGGCAAATGGAAGAGTAGTAGAAAGGGCATTAATGGATTATGTGTTGATAACTAAAAGAATGTTTGGAAGATTGAAAGACGTGCACGTGTTTAGGGGGATGGCTAACGGTATGTCTGATCATTTTTTGGTGGAAGGAAAATTAGTTGTAGCAAAAGAGTGGGGGAATAGAGTAGGTGGATGTAAAAGGGAGCTAGTGAGGGTTGAAGAGCTAATAAAACCGGGGGTAAAAAGTAAATATCAGGAAAGGTTGAAAATGGCATATGACGAGGTGAGAGTAAGAGAAACTGGTAATTTAGAGGAGGAGTGGAAGTTAGCAAAAGAAAATTTTGTTGGGATTGCAAGTGATGTATGTGGCAAGAAGGTTGTTGGAGGCAGCATGAGGAAGGGCAGTGAATGGTGGAATGAAGGAGTGAAGGTAAAAGTGGAAGAGAAAAAGAGGGCTTTTGAAGAATGGCTGCAGAGTAATAGTATAGAGAAGTATGAAAAATATAGAGAGCAAAAGGTGGAAGTAAAGCGCAAGGTACGTGAGGCAAAGAGGGCAGCTGACCTGAGGTGGGGTCAGGGACTGGGTCAGTCATATGAAGAGAATAAGAAGAAGTTTTGGAAAGAAGTGAAGAGAGTAAGGAAGGCCGGCGCAAGAATTGAAGAGACAGTGAAAGATGGAAATGGAAGGTTGTTAAAAGGAGAGGAGGCAAGGAAAAGGTGGGCAGAATATTTTGAAAGTTTGCTGAATGTTGAGGATGATAGGGAGGCAGATATAATTGCGGTTCCAGGTGTTGAGGTGCCAGTGATGGGAGATGAGAATGAGAGAGAGATTACAATAGAGGAAGTGAGGAGAGCACTAGATGAAACGAGAGTAGGAAAAGCATCGGGTATGGATGGTGTGAAAGCTGAGATGTTGAAGGAAGGGGGTGTGACTGTACTTGAATGGTTGGTGAGATTGTTTAATGTGTGTTTTGTGTTGTCAATGGTACCAGTAGATTGGGTCTGTGCATGTATTGTACCACTATATAAGGGTAAGGGAGATGTGCATGAGTGTTGTAATTCAAGAGGTATTAGTTTGTTGAGTGTAGTTGGAAAAGTGTATGGTAGAATACTGATTAATAGGATTAAGGATAAAACAGAGAATGCAATCTTGGAAGTACAGGGTGGTTTTAGAAGAGGTAGGGGTTGTATGAATCAGATTTTTACAGTTAGGCAGATATGCGAGAAATATTTAGCAAAAGGTAAAGAGGTGTATGTTGCGTTTATGGATCTGGAGTTGATAGGGAAGCAATGTGGAATGTGATGAGGTTATATGGAGTTGGTGGAAGGTTGTTGCAAGCAGTGAAAAGTTTCTACACAGGTAGTAAAGCATGTGTTAGAATAGGAAATGAGGTGAGCGATTGGTTTCCGGTGAGAGTGGGGCTGAGACAGGGATGTGTGATGTCGCCGTGGTTGTTTAACTTGTATGTTGATGGAGTGGTGAGAGAGGTGAATGCTAGAGTGCTTGGACGAGGATTAAAACTGGTAGGCGAGAATGATCATGAATGGGAGGTAAATCAGTTGTTGTTTGCGGATGATACTGTACTGGTAGCAGACACAGAAGAGAAGCTTGACCGACTAGTGACAGAATTTGGAAGGGTGTGTGAGAGAAGGAAGTTGAGAGTTAATGTGGGTAAGAGTAAGGTTATGAGATGTACGAGAAGGGAAGGTGGTGCAAGGTTGAATGTCATGTTGAATGGAGAGTTACTTGAGGAGGTGGATCAGTTTAAGTACTTGGGGTCTGTTGTTGCAGCAAATGGTGGAGTGGAAGCAGATGTACGTCAGAGAGTGAATGAAGGTTGCAAAGTGTTGGGGGCAGTTAAGGGAGTAGTAAAAAATAGAGGATTGGGCATGAATGTAAAGAGAGTTCTATATGAGAAAGTGATTGTACCAACTGTGATGTATGGATCGGAGTTGTGGGGAATGAAAGTGATGGAGAGACAGAAATTGAATGTGTTTGAGATGAAGTGTCTGAGGAGTATGGCTGGTGTATCTCGAGTAGATAGGGTTAGGAACGAAGTGGTGAGGGTGAGAACGGGTGTAAGAAATGAGTTAGCGGCTAGAGTGGATATGAATGTGTTGAGGTGGTTTGGCCATGTTGAGAGAATGGAAAATGGCTGTCTGCTAAAGAAAGTGATGAATGCAAGAGTTGATGGGAGAAGTACAAGAGGAAGGCCAAGGTTTGGGTGGATGGATGGTGTGAAGAAAGCTCTGGGTGATAGGAGGATAGATGTGAGAGAGGCAAGAGAGCGTGCTAGAAATAGGAATGAATGGCGAGCGATTGTGACGCAGTTCCGGTAGGCCCTGCTGCTTCCTCCGGTGCCTTAGATGACCGCGGAGGTAGCAGCAGTAGGGGACTCAGCAGTATGAAGCTTCATCTGTGGTGGAAATGTGGGAGGTTGGGCTGTGGCACCCTAGCAGTACCAGCTGAACTCGGCTGAGTCCCTGGTTAGGCTGGAGGAACGTAGAGAGTAGAGGTCCCCTTTTTGTTTTGTTTCTTTTTGTTGTCGGCTACCCCCCAAAATTGGGGGAAGTGCCTTTGGTATATGTATGTACATATATATATCATGATGAAAAATTAAAAATAATTTTCCCCGAAACACTTGATTAAATAAATTAATTTATTTATTTACTTGGTTGTTTCAACTAGTATCAAGTTTCAAATCTAACTGCCCTACATACGCTCCCCTGCACAGCAAATACCATGCAAATAAAAATAAAAAGCGTAGTGTTTTAAATTTTAATCCGTCTACAAATTCTGAGTGTTTAATGTCCTCACGTAAAATGATCAAATAGGATGTAATATGTGAAATTAAATGTAAACACAACCTATATTCTCACAGAGTATTTACAATGGACTTGGGAACAACGGGTAATTTTAATTTCCTTTATTTTTTTCAACTTAAGCACCGTCCGCGAAAAATAACATTTCCAATTGAATTGCCTATGAAATTGCAGAATAACTTCTATTTTTTTTTTTTTTTTTGCAACATGGGAAATATCCTGGAAGAAAAACTGTCGTATATATGCTTATATTCTTTGTTGGAGAATGAGTGATTCAATTTTACTAATTTCAGCAAAAAATAACTGATGAATTAGTTATTAATTAACCCCAAAAATTTTCCTAGGAATGTTATTACATCTCTAAAAGATATATTTTCTTTAAATTGTATTATTTTCTTACAATAGCTTGGGGCAATATTGACCAACTTATGCTACGCATTTATCCACACGCATAATAAACCCATGACACATTCATACGCATGCATGTTTTTGTACTTAACAACAGTTCTTGAATGAACTCACGGCAACAAATATGACGAAAATAAAAATGAGAAAAACAAGAATTAGTTTCCCGGAACGGTGTCAGGGAATGTGATAAATAGTGTGAAAACATTTCTTCGCCAATAATTCTTTGAAACTAATGTACAAGGAGGCGAAAATTTCCCATAAAAGAAGAAAGACAAGAATAAACACATCTAACTTAATAATGCCCAAATTGCAGAAATAATTTACATCACGAGTTTTTCAGTAGTGCTTTTTAAAAACATTTCCATCTACAAATGACGTCATCCTTATCTATTGCGTTATTAATTCGAATGGTAAAAAAACTAGGAATTCTAGTCTCCCTTTTTGTAATCATATCTACGGGTTAAGATTAAGAATTGCACTTAGGGAATAAAAGGAATTAATTACGAGACTATGAATTCATGATGGCAATAACAATTTATTTCCATGATAACACGTATGCGGCATAATAAAGAAGCGATAGTTTCATATCAAAACTGCAAAAACGAAAATTAATCCAGAACAAGGGACAAAAGGAGGTGTATAAGAAAATCGACTCGGATCTAGGTCTCCATTACACGGTAAATTTAGTTTTCGAAATCTTTCAAAATCAAATTATGATGGAAAAAGAAAGTTCTTAAGTAATCCAATTACATATACTACACGTTAATGTGTATATTTAAGAGTGGAAAACACAAACTCAAAGCAAAGATTTTACCAAACAGTAACATGGCCCATATTCCTGAAGTCCTCTTTAGTAAAATTTGAACACCAAGATATATTTAAAGCACTGAAAATTTACAACCGAATCATTCAAATATAGAATTCTTTCAATACATAGCCAAAAGATTTGAAGAATCGGTTTCAGTAAAAGAATATTCATGCTTTTACACGTAATGAAAATTCTGACTAATTATATATAATAATTTCACAGCTATTATTGTTTCTTTAAACAATTATTTCGTGAGTGAGATACAATGACTTTTGCGAGAAAACCAACCACCAATGATTCAAGCAAAGGCCTGAGTGGAAAGTTATTTCCAAATTTTAAAACAGATTCTTAGAAGTAGTTTTTCGTGGAATTTTAATCAATACTTTCCAGATTAAATAAAAAAAAAACAACATTCAGAGCATTATGTACTGATATCGGTACACCAATCCCCTGACGTGGATTAGGGTTTACTTTTAGCATTAAAAACACACTAAAATTAGGATTAGTATAGGCGAATCAAAGGGTAAATGTCACTAGATGAACCCAGTATCACTAGGCCTGTCATATCTTGTTGTCAGGTATATGAGGAGAGAGAAGTATATATATATATACAAAAAAGGCCAGACTATTCGGTGTATATATAGGCAAAAGGAAAATGAACCGTAACCAGAAAGAAGGATCCAATGTAATACTGTCCGGCCAGTCAAAGGACCCCATAACTCTGTGATAGGTCGCTTAATAACAATGACGAATCAAACCACTCAACCACTGAGTATACTCATGTTCAATCAGATACCAAATATCAACCCAAACCTCGTAACGTAAAAATGAATCTTTTATAAAGGCGACATTTCAGCAAGTAAAAAGGTCGACTCCACCACTGAGAAACCCAACGCGTCACCATCACGAAGCAGAGAGATAAACAGAGTTGATTTCAGATCTTGAACATAAACTGTAGTGGTTCTCTTCCTCTTAGCCTATCCAATAGGGCACAATCAATTATTTAGATCTGCTTACTCCATCCTTTCCTCCCAAGGACAAAAACAAACACAGCTACGACGGAAGATACGTTATCGGTCTCCTCCTCTTCAATGTTATCAGAGAAGCTTTAACGATGCATACCTCTCAGGCCCTTCATTTCTCTGACTGGTGAAAATAGAATCGAGGCATCGTAGTTTGCGTGGGTAGGAAATTATTCAGGCTGAAAAAAGGGATCACTACGCATCCCTATTTTTTCTCCAACCTGGTCCTCATACAGCGGTAGATGTAGTTCACGTAGAAGAAAAAAATTCTGTCCATACTGTTTAACTAAAAACAGCAGACTGAAAAATACTTAGTAGTGACGGGTTTCAGTATTTTCCCGACACATTTTCCCCATGTCATTCAGGAGAGAGAGAGAGAGAGAGAGAGAGAGAGAGAGAGAGAGAGAGAGAGAGAGAGAGAGAGAGAGAGAGAGAATATGAAGGTTATTTAATATTTGATCAGAACCAACAATTTATGGAATCTGGCGATATTATATTCTAGCAGACATTTTTTTCTGATTGCGGGTCTTTTATTATCTGGTAAAACCTAGAAATTGTTCGTTCAAAGAAAGCAAATCGATAATGCGAGAGAACTGTGTTTATTAGGAAGGGCAATGAATATAAGTAAAATACTTTTCAAAACAGGAAACATTTTACCACTATTACAATAAAGTTTATTTTCAATAAAAAAAAAAAAGTAATCAGGTGAACAATTACGAGAAACAGGTTCATC
>NC_090750.1:40288962-40298962 GCF_036898095.1 Palaemon carinicauda | reverse complement strand
ATTGCCACATTTTCCAGTTTAGGAACAAAAATGAGGTTATCCGAATTTTTCTGTCCTTTATCTATTCAGGTTTCTAATAAAACTAGAAAGGTGGCCAGCATTCTTCTCAGAAGATAATTTTTGCTAACACTTTTACCCCCTCCATAAAGGAACCCATATTTTCTCTCTCTCTCTCTCTCTCTCTCTCTCTCTCTCTCTCTCTCTCTCTCTCTCTCTCTCTCTCTCTCTCTCTCTCTCTCTCTCTCTCTCTCTAGCAAGTTATGTATAAAACGAATAGTAACTTCTGCATATTAAGAAAAAGGAATACTTACAACCAAATAGAAATAAGAGTATCGAAAGATATAAAAAATTCTTGAGGAAAATAGGCATAATGACATTTAAAAGATATACTCATAAAATGGTATATTAGTCGTAAAAAGCCGATATAAGAAACAAATGAAGAAATATAAAAATACTCCATCAATAGAGACTTGCCCAAGAAGAAACTCCATCAAAAGCACTTAACAAGGATAAAGTGACTTTACCTATTACGAAACTCCATCCCAAGCACTTAAGCAAGCATAGAGTGGCTTTGCCCAAACTTTTGCTTCATCATGCATGCCCTCCCTTCGTGTGCCTTAAGCCATAATAATAAGTCAGGGAATTTCCTAAAGCTGGGGAGGATTTGGTATGTCATGGAGACGAAAGTTCGTTGACTGCCTCTAAAGTCGAGCAGAATCAAAACATAAATTTCGTCTCAAGTCTTGCATCCACCGCAAAGATCATTCTTCCAGCTATCTTCACTCCGCGATGGAAATGGTCTCGTGGTAAGGGAATCGATATCTGGTACCTTTGACAAGTGTGATAGAATAAACTTTATTTTTGGATATTATCAGAAATGCGACGTAAATTGTTTCCACGCTTCCTCCTCGTCTTCTTTTTCTTTTATTTAGCGTCGTATGTTAAAAAAAGGAGCAAGAGAGTAACGTTTTTAAGTTAAAATAGCGACAATAACCAAAATTTTTGTTTTATCCACCAATTGTAGACAGCAGACATTCACTGTAACAACTGTCTTGTCAATCTGTTTTAGAGATTCCTATCGAGATGGCAAGAGATAAATATGTATAGTAATCAGTAATCGAATAAACTAAATAACCATATAACAAAAGCGTACAGTGGACAACAACAACAAAAACACCCATTGAATGAGTGATCAAAGAGGACTAATTCCCATTAGCATGAAAATTATATTTTCTTCCCTACCAGCTCTGCAGCTGCAAATTTTGGCACCGAATTCCTATATTAATGCTAAAGAAGAAAAAGAGGAGAGACGAGAAAATAATAGGGAACAAAGAAAATCGATATAACGCGAAATTAAAAAAGACGCGGGGAAATGTTTTCCACTATATAAAGGATAAGGACGACTGCCGGGTTCATTGTAGAACATCGGGTTAATAAGTAGTTCGTGGGAGAAAGAACACGAGCATGGTGCGTGACCCGAGAGATAATGAGCCGAACGGCTGAGACTCGCCTATGATATAAGAACACAGAAATACACATAAATTGCCTCTCCCTGTCGCACGACAAAATTAAAATCCCGTACAGATGTAGTGCGAAGAAGCAGATGTGAGGATAAAACGTTTACACGAGTAAGTAATTATAACTCCAAGGGCAGAGAAACTGGAAAATAATGTATGTCTGAGTGTGTGTGTTCAAGAGAGAGAGAGAGAGAGAGAGAGAGAGAGAGAGAGAGAGAGAGAGAATGTGTGTATGTCTTAGTGTGTATGAGTGAGTGAGAGGAAGTATATTTGCTTTCATTTATCTACGTTTATCTCTAAATTAAGATTTCTTATCAACTGTTTACGGATGCAAGCATGGGTACCAAAAACATAAATAACAGTTCAGGTTCTGCAATTTCGTATTTTGTTTTGCATATCAAGTTTGTATATGAAAAGGTATTACGGCCACCGAATGTTCAGAATGTTAGAACATTTGCATTCCCAAGTTAAAAACATCTCAAACTACTCAATTTTTCATCTCCTGGTCTAGCTTAATGCCTTATTTTGCTTGACAGCAGCTGTAAAAACTCTCTCAGCATTGTTAAATCTTCCCTAAACAAATTACAATATTCTCTTTCCATTTTAAACTGCCTTTGAAGGTGGTGTTGAGATTTGAGATTTCCTTGCAACAATGACGTGTGTAGTCCACTTGCAAAATCTATGGTTACATTATATATATATATATATATATATATATATACATATATATATATATATATATATATATATACTGTGTATATATATATATATATATATATATATATTAAATCTTATAAGTTAGAAATTCAAACCTATGATAATTGATATTAAAATTTTATGTATGTAGCCTGTGCTTCTTAAAACGGTTAAAATATCAACAACATAAAAACACTTGAAATCAGATAAAATGTCAGATAAACCTTTCTGGTCATAACACGAATCCCTATGCGTTTTAATAACAGTGCATTTATAAAATATAATGAGAATAGGTAAAATAATGCCACACTCACTGCGCTTGGGAGAATTTTCTTAAGGTGTACACATTAAAAAGCCACGCGTCAATTTTGTATGACCAACACGCAATCTTGCTAAAATTACCCCAGTTTTTCTATCATTCAGGCATTAGGACGCCCATGAAGAAGCGATTAGTTTTATTTGTCTTCATTATGCCAGATTAGTTACCATTTTCCAACTATGTAATGTTTCACTATGGTTACGTAATCTATAACGGATAGTTTAATGTTCTTTCGTAGTGAATCTATTATTGATTTAGCAACAGCCCAAATTAAGATATAGTACAAAAAGATCAGTTGTTATACACGAGTGCTTGTACGTGTGAGGTTTTAATCATTCAATTTTTCCAATAAAATCTTAACAATCAATTAATTTTAAACGACAGTCCTGAATAACCTTTCCGGCCTCTGTGCTACATGAAGTACCATGAAACTCATGAACAGTTCATAAATTCATTCTTTCTTTGTTTTGTTTTCTCTCTCTCTCCTGTAAAGAACTTTTCGTATCGGTTTTTTCTTTTCAAGATTTTTTTTCTTTATCATTATTAACTAATTGGCAACATTCTTAAACAAGATTTATTTTACTCGGAGCCATTTACGATTCTTTCATGAAGTCCCAATCCATGTTTAAAAACACCAGTCGGTTATTCTTTTGTTTTAAACAGTCAATTAATTGATTGACTGATTGAGAGTTTACCAGCATCCTGTTCAACAGTTTATTAAATCCGCCCCCACCCTTTTTTCAACTTTCTTTTTGAAATGTGTAATAAATTTCAACCTTGCATGTAATATCTTTGATTTATTTGTCGCGTCCAATTTTCTGTACTCTTATAATACTCAAACATGAAGTGTCATACTTCGATATTTTCTGCGTACCCTAAAATAATGTCATCTCATAATAATTTTTGCAAAACACTATAAAGAACACAAAAATACGGTTTATATATAATTTTCTTTCATATATTCTAGACCCAAAACACAAATAATATGATGAAAGTTACCTGAAGTCTGACAACTCTCAAAACATGAATTTTAATGTCAAAAAAAAATTCAATAATAAAAATGGCTTCCGAATAGGAACAATTGAAACAAGATTATTTTTTTAAAATTAGGAGTAATTATTAAATACAAGAACACTATCATACAGCACGTAAACTGAAAGTAAAAAATTTACCCAACTTTTAACAAATAATAATAAAAAAAAAAAAAACAAATTTCGATCATTCCACAAATCATCTACAAAAAATATAACGAAAAGATAAATTCTTAACAAAGGGTAACAGTTTAATGAAATTATAAACATACATGTGGAGACTTCTTGTGTATGTATACAAAACTTAATGTGTACTCTACAGCAAGTCTATAGAGAAAAAGGAGTAAAGGTTAATGAAAGGAAAACCAAATCATCAAACGCGAAACCACCAATAATCAGTCATTCACCTCTTTCACTATTATCTCCGCTTTACATAAATGTGGGGATATTCAGGAGCGATAGGTTGGAAAAAATCTTCCGTTGAAACTACTCATTGGAGTATTAGTGTATCTTGGCAATCAATGCAACTGTAAAATCACCGAAACTTTACCGTAAAAACGTTCAAAATGTGACACCGAACTTGCCAAATCAGGGCGTCTGCACCATTATCTAAAGAACTTGTCACCGTTCCGTCAGAAATTTAATTGCTTATCAAACAAAACCAACCACAATTTTCATCGAAAGCTAAATTCTTACGTCCACATGAAAACCCTTCCGCAAACCATGCTAGAATTAGTGTATCATACAAGAGAAGAATATCAACATTGTACTAAAAAACAAGGAATGCATCTAAAAACACTAAATTTACCGCCCTTTCGCCATGCCAAAGATGACTAAGGAGGGCCACTATCAAGCTTTAAATGTCCCCTTTGGCACTGATGTGTCAGTGTCACAAGACTGGCAAACCAGTTTGTTGGCAATGTAATATCACAAATGTCTGACACTTGAAAATATTACGCAAGAAAAAGATTATAAAAAACACAGAGGACCACTGAATTCAGTGACGTCACTACGAACAGAATAGGTATGGCAACGAAAATCAGGAAATTCGCTTTAGCAAGGGGGAAATTTACACTCAGTTACCTCTTTGGCGAGATGATGTATTTGAAAAGATTAATGGAATGAATAATCCAATACTTACATGATCTGTTACTAAAAAAACCAAAATAACAACAATAACGGGAGCTGCTGCTGAGGTTACTACTACTACTACTACTACTACTACTACTACTCTAGTAGTAGTATCATATATAAAAAGAACTAACATAACCAAAAGACAGATTTCAAAATGAAGGGAACCCTGGTATAATGAGTGACGCAAAAATATTAGGATGCAGACATTCTGAACAGAGGAGCAACGTGAACTTCCTAAGAATGAAATTCGTAGACAACCGAGAAAGAAAAGGAGACATATCCAAAACGGGAACTATAGGATGAAAGATTTGATCAAACTCTTCATTCAAGTCGTGAACGAAAGCCTATTCTTTTTATGAACTCAAGAATGGGAGAAGACACATTTTTGTTGGTGGAAACTGCGTATTCTTAAACACACGGTCACAGGAACAGTCTCAAAAACACCACACTTTGCTCATGTTTTGTATTTTTTTTTTCCGAGAAGCAGAAGAGGAAGGTGGTGTTGCATTTCGGGGTAATGGGGCATTGATCGTCGTTTGGGCTATTTTGGTTATAGGGAAGGAGCATAAAGTTGATAACTAACAAAAAGCTATATCATTAAAGATAAAAACTATGCAGAAAAATAGAAATTCATGCCAAAAGTGCCATGACATATAATGAATAAACACGAGCGCGTGAGCACACACACACACACACACACACACATATATATATATATATATATATATATATATATATATATATGTATAATATCTATATATATTTATACACACACACACACACACACACATATATATATATATATATATATATATATATATATATACATATATATATATATAATATATAATATATATATATATATATATATATACATATATATATATATATAATATATAATATATATATATGAATATATATACATATATTCATATATATACATATGCATATATACATACATATATACACACACATACATACATTATATATATATATATATATATATATATATACACACACATACTCACACGCTTATTATATATATATATATATATATATATATATATATATATATATATATATATATATATATATATATATATCATAGACTCCTTTAAGGAAGGACTGGAACGTCAGGACCTTGGGGTTTTTAACTTGAGTCTGAGAGACTTCATGCCTGATTTTTTTTTTAAATTGACATATGTTATGTATTTTCAAATTTTAAGATCATTTTGCTCCCACAACTTTTCCTGTTTTTATCTCGTTTTCTATGCAAATCCCATTTTCTGTTCAAATCTCACTGACTAATGTGTTTTGTTTCTGTTTTTGTTATAGAAACGGTCCAGCTGGTGATCTCACAATATGCCACGTCACTGTAGCTGCTTTGGTTGTAAAGGGAACTATGATGGGACACCTTATGTAAAAGTCATATCCTTCCCAAAAGATCCTGAGGAGAGGGAGAGATGGATATTGGCAATGCCGAATGAGAAAGAAAGCTTGAGACGCTTGAAGGAGATATACATTTGTGAGACACATTTCAATTGTGAATGGGTGTCAGACACACTCATTTCTTGTACATGGCAATGAGTACAGAGCTTACTAGAGTGATATTCGGAAGCTTTATGAGATCAACCGAGCTACTCCTATTCGCTTAACCAAGCTGACGCACACCGCTGTTTTCCCCAAACCCCTTCAACGCCAGAGCGTACCCTTAGTATGTCAGGTGTTCAATGACAAGACTGTCGCTGCCTTAAAGACCTTCAAGGATTCATTGGGCATCAGCGAAGGCACCATCATTCTCACCCAGACAATGAGTGAGTGGTTCAAGATGATGAATGTGAAAGACCGTTTCTCAGCTAGACATCTACGTGACGAATCCAGACAGCCTTGGACAGCAGACTGTACATCTTTCACTAAGTTGGAGGACGCCTGCCAAATTATATCGACCTGCACATGGCAAGGAGGTAGTGGTCGTAAGCTGAAGTTAACTAAGCAAACTGCTGAAGCATTCATTGTGTCTACACGTAATAATGTGGCTGCTGCCAAATTGCTTCTGACAGAGAAAGACTTTGACTACGTTCTTTATGCTATATTCGCGGATGAAGCCTTGGAAAAGTTTTTCGGTCAAGCCAGGCAAAGAAGTGGTGGAAACTTCTACATTGATGTAGTTGACATTATGGCTGCAGCAAAAGTTACAAATTTGCAGACACCTCTAAAGCATGACATTATGCCAGAATCTAGTTCTCGTGTGCTTGATTGCGACAAGAATTGTACTTCTTCCATAAATCCAGATGAGCGAAGTGAACTCATTGACGAGATCACTCCTCAAGATACTCGGGAGCTCTTGAGGTCTGCTGATAACCTTGAGCATAAAGTAGTCTATTTGGCTGGATACCTTGTTCAATAAATATTGTAATAGCACTAGTATGGAGGATATCATGGATGATGAAGATGGTAACGAGGTGTCATCTGAGTTCTTAGATCATTTGAATAGAGGTGGACTGAGTGTGCCAACTATTTCAACTGTCTTTTTTGTACATAATGCCTATAATTTGCATGCCATGACTAAAATGCATTGCCGCTTTCATTTTGCTGAATTGTTATCTTTTGTAGATGCAGCATGTACGACTTTAGCCAACATTCTATTGAAAGCTCAGGTTCTCAATGTAAGTGACAAAGAAAAGGCTGTGAGATGCCTCAGGAGGCAAGAAAAGCTCTCCATCTAGCGA
The DNA here is from genome assembly GCF_036898095.1 of Palaemon carinicauda. Taxonomy (NCBI): domain Eukaryota; kingdom Metazoa; phylum Arthropoda; class Malacostraca; order Decapoda; family Palaemonidae; genus Palaemon; species Palaemon carinicauda. The sequence continues at coordinate 40,291,536 of NC_090750.1, read as the reverse complement.
TGTTCATCTAATCAAATGTTAATGTCTTTGAGTTTTGTTGTGATGAGAAATACCGTTCTTTATTTCTTATTTTAGTGTTTCATTGTTTTAGGGCTTGTTTGGAATGTTTGAGTAATACAATATTTGACAATATATATTAAATTTGGACAGAACTACAGACTTGCCTCTTATTATAATCAGCCATCCCTCACCATCTATGAGTTACACACAAAAACGAGTAAAAATTACCAAAATTCACTATTTTGACCTTGAAATATGACCTTTTGACCTTGAAGATGATGAAGATGACCCCAGGTGGTGTTGAAAATGTCACTATTGAACTCACCGTCCTCAAAAACCCCCATTTTGACTCAGAGAACGTGTTTCTAGCCCTTCTTATAAGTCATTTTAGTCCAGGACTCAAGTTAATCCTTCAGACTCAAGTTAAAAACCCCGATCAGGGGACGTTCCAGTCCTTTCTTGAAGGATGATATATGACAATATATATTAAATTCGGACAGCTCTGCAGACTTGCCTCATATTATAATCAGCTATCTCTCACCATTTATGAGTTACACACAAAAAACGAGCAAAAATGACCAAAATCACAAATTTGACCTTGATAAATGACCTTTAGACCTTGAAGATGACCCCAGGTGGTGTTGAAAATGTTACTATTGAACTCACCATCCTCAAAAACCCCCATTTAGATCCAGAGAACGTGTTTCTATCCCTTCTAGAAGTCATTTTAGTCCAGACTCAAGTTAATCTTTCAGGCTCAAGTTAAAAACCCCGAGCAGGGGACGTTCCAGTCCTTCCTTAAAGGAGTCTATGATATATATATATATATATATATATATATATATATATATATATATATATATATATATATATATATATATATATATATATATACACACGAACAAATATACAAGGATATCATATCTATACAGGAAAAGATATCCTTAAAAGGTTATTTTCTTGATAACTCCAGATAAATCAGATTTAAAAACAAAAAGATAATACAGAATTACTAGCAAACAGGCCCAACCTGTAACCCTGGTCACAATTTACATCTAAACCACTGTTTTTTTTTTTTTTTTTCCCAGCGATTCTGTTCAAGCTTCTTTTCTTATATCCGACTTATCTGATATTAAGAATATGCTCGTTTAGGGATCCCCCTCCCTTTCATAAATGTGATATCCTTGTATATTTACTCCCATTGTGAGTCCAATGATGTTACCAATAAGACGAAAGTAATAATAGTACAAGAGAATCAAAAAATTTTGAAAGGAATCTTTCAAACGATGAAACAAACAAACTTGTCCTGCAAGTTAAACTTAAAGCTGGCCAATTGAAAATCCAAAATGAAGGACCTTTTTCAAGATGGCCGCCAAATCAATCACCCAAAGTTGATGTTTTGCTTAAAAAAGCAATGTACTTGTTCGATTTGAATTATCTAGATATGGATTACCATGTATTTATAAGCCTACTGAAGTAGATTATATTTATAAAGTAAAATAACACTTTTTTTAAGATTCTATCATTTATAAAGCAAATTCGCACATGTTTTTTAAGATTTCACTGTTTTATCAAGATGGACACCTGATTGTCCGTTTTTCATTTCGTAAGCTTTGTACCACAATGTTCAAGCCGTGTCATTGGTCCAGCTGCTATTGCTCACATAGGGAGTGCACAGTGATGAGCAGGGGAGCACTGACTGTAAGCTCTTGCATCTATCTCTCTTTGTGTTTGTAGAATTGAGTTGTGTGGCCTCTGCCTGTCGTACATGAGAACGACGAATCTCTCCAGCCACTGCAGGTCGAAGATCACGATGCAATGCTGGGTCCTGGCTGAGACTAGTGAATTTTTTAGATCGGAAATATCACAAAATATGGTCCAAGTTTATCATGCAGATTTCTCCCCTATCCCATGGAAGGCAGACACACCGTCGCATCCAGAGAATGCATGAAAGTATGGGATCCCTCTAGCTTAGCTTTTTGAAGCCCTATTGTGGAAACTACCCCATGGACTAGAAATCCATCGAATCTTAGCTCCTTAGCCAAAGGCAATCCACATTTTTTCATTGCCCATATCTTGTAAAGATGGGCTAGAACGTCCATGTCATTACCTTTAATGATAAGACGTTCTCCCATCAATCGTTGCTTCTCTGGACACTGTACCCAGAGACATCATGGTGTAGGTAAAGGCATCTTCTTCTTCTGTGACGATGACTGTGCTTGTCGTCCCTGATTCACATATCTTCTCTGCAAGGAAGTGAAACAGCACAGTTTGGTGCTAGAATCACGAAGGAAGCTTTGCATATTACTTGGTGTCTCACTTTTTTCTACCATTCTTCATCTCCTTTCCTGTCCCCTTTTCAACCTTATCTTGGATTTTAGACTTGACTTATTGAAAACATCAAAGATTATGTCCACCCACTCGTACTTTGTGCTATAGTATTCAACTTTTGGGATGATGTCTTCTTTAGCATAGACATAAAATGTCTTTGAAATAAGTGGAAGTAGGAAATTGATAAGTACTGATCCATTAATGATGATTGTATCTGGCTTTGGTTCTCTGTCTGGGAAGTTC
>NC_090750.1:40268962-40283962 GCF_036898095.1 Palaemon carinicauda | reverse complement strand
GAGGCAAAATAGTGATACGACAAGGCCTTCAAAGAGCTTGCTTCTCTTCCTTGTTGGGATCTTCCCGAAAAAAAGGAAGGGCCCTGGGGGCACCAGCCACTCTCCTAAGGTATGTAGGCATGGTCCGGGGAAAATATATGACGTCATTACAGCAGAGGATGTCCTACTTCTACTCAAGATGATCTCTCCGGTTTTTATTTTTTTTCGCATTTTGTTCTAGTCATTTTTTTAGCAAGACACTTCTCTGAATTTCAACTATATTTACGAAAGCAGAAACTAAAGGTGGTGTCTTGGAAGAAAGTGGTATGAACAAAGCAAATTTCTTCAAAGAATAAAAAATGAAAACAAAAAATAAAAAGATAACACAGTGCAATTAAACTAAATGCACAAGTTCAGCCTCTTTCCGTTTCCTTTTTCAGATTATCTTTTCATTTCGTAATTGTTCAGCTCCTTTTCAACAACTTCACTCATTACTGTGTTTTTTTCTTTTCGGCAAACAATGAAACCAAATATGAAAGATACGTTACATGAAAATAGTTAAGCCACAGATGAATTATATTTTTCTGTAAAATAGTGTTCATACATAATTCAGAATATGGATAGAAGACTGAAACTTAAAAGGCCAAAAGAAAATGTATTTCAATTTAGAAATTTCAAAAAGGATGGCCAAACGAAAATTATTTTGGGGTCTGAAAATATTCATACTAGACAAATAGACTAACCAACTATCTGTGTTGTTGACTAAAGACTATTAAAGAGCAGAGTTACAAGATCTTATCCTCAACTAACCAATCATTATTTTACGATGATTTTTTTTCTAGATCTTATACTATCATCAAAATGCAATCAACAATTTTCCAGAACCTAAACAAAATAATTAGACGATAAAAAAGTTCAACAACATATGCCTCAGTCTAACAACTGTGAAACTAGAGAGGTTCTGAGGCATCATAAAATTTGTAATTCACCTTACGAAGGCTTAAATCTTAAGACTTAATTGGAATGTGTGATATTCACTTATAAGGGAATTTCACATCATTGATACCATCTAATAAGGCGTTCTTTTATGATAAGGAAGCAACTGATAATATTTACAAACAAAATAAGTCTTTGGGAATAAATGGTGGCATTCATAAAAAAAATTATAATAATCTATAATTAATTAAAATATACAGATTAAATTACTCTTCAAAATAGATTTGGTCTTGAACTTATAACAAATGTGAAGCAAGCACGAATCCAATCTAACATCCACATAAAATTCCTAAAAATTATTTTGTTTTCATTAGATACGACCCACACTGGGAAACATTTGCTGAATGTAAGACTGAAACATCATTTTCATTTTAAATTTTACTTTTATTTTGGTAGTTCACAGCAGGCCTGAGAGGGTGACGCTCTGATAAATCGTTTACGCTTCCACCGTGGCTCAAGTAGCTTTAAGCTGGAAGTGGCCTCGAGTTTATTTCCGTTCTTTTACTTTAAAAGGGAGAGGGACGTAGACGGCAAATGTGTGAAGAGGCATAGCTCGAAATAGAAGCAGGTACCCGAAGGCACTGATGTACAGCTAAAAATAAGAAAAATTCATTGGTTGTCTCTCTCTCGAAGGTTGTTTTGCGTTTTTCTTTCTCCCACTCTCTCCCATATACTTAAAGATACTGCATATATACAGCATATATATATATATATATATATATATATATATATATATATATATATATATATATATATATATATATATATATATATATTCTCTGAATTCCTAAAGCTAGTACTATGTACCTTATGAATCCAACTACTATATATTAAAAAAATAGCAAAAAATGGATCTTGGATCGCTCTTACGTCTTCGATTAATCTTACTTTGATGGAGTTGCACTGAACTCATGTATCAAGAATCATCTTTTCTTGTTCTGTCTTTTGGCTGTCCTGCAACAATTCTCCTTGGTAGCATATTCAAGAGATCCAGATATAATGACTAAATATAGACTAGCAACATTAGGACCGTTTGTCGATTACCAAAGATCACTGGATTTTGCACTAAAATTCATGCCTGTGCATGTCATCAAATTCCCATAGAAAATGAGATTATGTATATTTATTAAAAATGACATTATTATTATTATTATTATTATTATTATTATTATTATTATTATTATTATTATTATTATTATTATTATTACTAGCAACTACAACCCTATTATTCTAATAATAAAATACAGTGTAGTATTGAGCCTCATGATAGAGAAGGCCTGACTATTAAAATTAACTGCATGCCTAGTATTACGAACAGGATGGAACTGTTCAGGAAGATCTGAATGTAAAGGGTGGTCAAAATTGTGAAAAATCTTATGCAACATGCACAATGAACTAAATGAACGACGGTGCCAATGATTAATATGAAGATCAGGAATAAGAAATTTAATAGACCGTAAATTCTTGCCCAACAAATCAAGACAAGAATCAGCAGCTGAAGACCAGACAGGATAACAGTACTCGAAACAAGGTAGAATGAAAGAATGAAAATACTTTTTCAGAATAGATTGATTACCGAAAATCGTTTTATCTTATAGTTATATTGATAAACATTACTTTGATGGTAACATAGATCTTTGACAGCAAATGATGACATAGGGATTTGTTGTGGTGTGATATGTGTGAAATCAGTTTGATAAAGTTTGTTATTTTGAATCTACGATTAGACGACTATCATATTGTTGATTAGAGTTTAATAAGAAACAACAACAACAGTAATAATAATACGAGTACAGTAATAACAACATTAGATATATAAATAATATTATCAATAAAGTCATCCCGATTAGGACGAAGCATATTTACGAAAATAATATATATCGTAAGGCCGCATACTACTAATTACACATCCGATACAGATCAGCCGCATTTAAGTCTCTCGCGCTTTAAAATGCCACTTGAGCATTCAGTTGCCAAGCTAACATTATTACTAATTATGAGAATCATACGACAGCTGAGACAGGTCAGATTAAACTCTTCTTTCCTCCAAGAACATTTACTCAGAGGGAAAATAACACAGTTATTAAAGGTTACTGGAAATACTGGTTAATGGCTTCCCTGAGCCAGATAATCATATCACGGTTAAAAGGTGGAAGTAGCTAATACGTCATTTATATCATAAGCGAAAATAAAATATTTTAGAGCTCGTTCAAACTAAATATCATCTTGATCATTGGAATACCTTCAAAGAAATTCAAGATATAATTGAATAACATGATAACAAATCGATGCGAGTGTTGAAAACAATTACAATCAATAAATCATAAGAAAAGGCTGACAATAACCTCGATTAATGAAAAGAAGATGAACACAAAAAAATTAAGAGGGAGTTGAATAACAATGAACTCCAAAACATTCGATGATGAATGTTTAAAAGAGGGAGAAAATTCTAAAAAGAAAAAACCCTCCCAGCCAACCCCCCACCCCCAATCGTGTAGCTTTAAAGAGGAGTGTTGATTCACATTAAACGGAATTTACAAGTTTCGCCTCGCCACCCTTTGATCCAGTGTTTATGATTTTTCATTGCCTAGATCTCTCTCTCTCTCTCTCTCCGGTTTAACTTTCACCTTTCCCCGTGCTTTTCACCAGACATGTTGACTTTGCCCCGATCCCACTGAACTGGCGGCAGCTTTTATAGGGGAGAATAGGCTCAGACAACAAGGGCCTACAAGGTAATATGAATAGGTACCCAGTTTAGGACACAAATCACACTGCAGCTACTAAAACAACAAAATCAACCAAGAAACTCGAATAAGACCCACACAAAATACCCATGGAGACGCCTTTCATTCTTTTCATTCACAGAGTATGAAAGTGTATCAGCTTAGAAACATGAAGAAAATAAAGGAAATATACTTATAACAAAATACTCTGATTCCTTGGGGGAGAGAGAGAGAGAGAGAGAGAGAGAGAGAGAGAGAGAGGGGGGGGAGAGAGAGAGAGAGAGGAGAGGGGGGGGGAATGCAAATCTTCATATCTTTACCCCCATTATATTTAATGAATAGATGGAGCTCGACAAAGAAAAGAACATATCCTCAAAGCGTTGCGGAGAGAGAGAGAGAGAGAGAGAGAGAGAGAGAGAGAGAGAGAGAGAGAGAGGAGAGAGAGAGAGAGCAGCACTGTTACCACAATATTGAGTTTGCCTTAAAGGTTAACCCATGTTAAGGAAGGGAGTAATTGGCTGAAGGTGGCAGGCGGGTCCGCTTCCCCCACACCACGGATCAATTTCTGCACCTTCGTGACATTAATAAAAAACTCCTTTCTGACACCATAATATAAAAATAACAGCTGTAAATACAGCAATGGCCAATGTATTCATAATAAAAAAATACAAGGTCCTAAATAAAGATTTTGTTTTATTAATTTCCTTTTCCAATAGCGGAAATCAATTTCATTTGGTTTGCATTGTATCAGTTCACTTTCAGAGAGAGAGAGAGAGAGAGAGAGAGAGAGAGAGAGAGAGAGAGAGAGAGAGAGAGAGAGAGAGAGAGTGATTGTTACTGATTAACTGAAGGAAATGACAGGAATATTTAATCACACTGGATATCAATTCATGAAACGTGACAGATCCAGTCAAATATTGAGAAATGCATAACATTCTATTTACAAATGTAAAAAAGGGAAAGATAAAACCTGGGAAACACAGCTCTTGTAGTATAACAGGGCACCGACAATTAAGGCCTAAAAAGTGAGAAATTGTAAATATTTTTCGAACTTTTGACATGAAACAAAAGGGAAACTGGTCCAGCACTAACGACTAACTTTTGGCATTTAGCTTGTCGTCTCATTTCTGCCTCTGGGTTCCTGCCATCGCGTGTGAAATTCTCGGCTTCCTTCCGCTAACAATCAAATTGCCTGTCTACGCATCTCAGTCATGTAATCAAGTTCCATTGCACGACAGTTCCCGTAAGATTCAGACAATATGCAGAGAGAGAGAGAGAGAGAGAGAGAGAGAGAGAGAGAGAGAGAGAGAGAGCAACAAGAACTGGAGGCATTCCTCAAGAAATTCATAAGATTCGATCAATCTGAGAGAGAGAGAGAGAGAGAGAGAGAGAGAGAGAGAGAGAGAAGAACTGGAGCATTTCTAACTAGGGCTGTAGCTTGGCAAGCAATAATAATAATAATAATAATAATAATAATAATAATAATAATAATAACAATAACAATAACAACAACAACAACAACAATAATAATAATAATAATCATCATCATCATCCGAGAGAGAGAGAGAGAGAGAGAGAGAGAATTATTATTATTATTATTATTATTATTATTATTATTATTACTAGCTAAGCTACAACCCTTGTTGGAAAAGAAGGATGCTATAAGCCAAAGGGCCCTTACAGGGAAAATTAGCACAGTGAGGATAGGCAACAATAAATAAACTACAAGAGAAGGAATGTTCACTTAAAATAAAATACTCTAAGAAAATCAGCAACATCAAAATAGATCTTTCATATATAAACTATAAAAACTTAAAAAAAAAGGGGGGTAGGGGAAGAAATAATATAGAATTGTGTGCCCGCGTGTACACTCATGCTAAGAGAACTCTGCTCCAAGACAGTGGAACACCATGGTACAGAAGCGATAGCACTACCCAAGACTAGAGAACAATGGTTTGATTTTGGAGTGTTCTTCTATATAGAAGTGTGGCTTACCATAGCTAAAGCCAAAGTCTCTTCTACCCTTGCCAAAAGGAAAGTAGCCACTGAACAATTACCGCGCAGTAGTTAACCCCTTGAGCAAATAAGAATTGTTTGGTAATCTCAGTGTTGTTAGGTGAATGGACAGTGGGTAATGTAGAAAGAAAGGCCAGACTATTCGGTGTATTTGTAGGAGAGGAAAAAAGAACCGTAACCAGGGAGGGATCCAATGTAGTATTATTTGGCCAGTCGAAGGACACAGTAACTCTAGCGACATTCCTGAAAAAGTCCCCAAAGATTCGGTCAATTACAGAGAGAGAGAGAGAGAGAGAGAGAGAGAGAGAGAGAGAGAGAGAGTGTGTATATTACAGGGAGTTTGGATGTCTCCAAGACTTTATGGTCCATCCGAGGAGACTGCATTTTCTTTTGGGTAGAGCGAATGTGCTTGTTTGGAGAGTTTTTATGGTCTTGTCTAACGTATTCTTGAATTTGTCAACCGTGTAGCAAACCGTGTTCACTACATCCATGCGCTGGAATTTTTTCTACGTGTATTTGCTACTTTGCATGTAAAGAAATTACTACATTGAGTGGTGCATGTTTTCATTTGCAGTTTGGACTGATTTTCACTAAGCATGGAGAGAGAGAGAGAGAGAGAGAGAGAGAGAGAGAGAGAGAGAGAATGCAGTCTTATGGTGTGAAGTGATTGCAATTTTTACTTACAAAAAAAAGTTGATGTTAAAAAAAAAAACCCTCATCGTAAAATGTAATACCATAGGTTATTTCAAAACGCCTGTTGTGTTTTGTTTTGAGAATATTCTGCGGGTTATATTATCGTCTATTGGTCTGATACAAAATATATTTACAGAAATTATATTCTTAAAAGAAATCACCTCGTAGCATCATACTGAGCTGGCACGAATAACTCCAGGCTGGGAAAATATTACATATATCAAATCTGTTGATAAAAAAACGAAACATAATAAATATAAGATATGAAAAAATAAATTACGATAAAAATCTGTAATGAATATGAATTTAAATCTCATCTATAAAACCTATGATTCTTAATAAAATGTTGAAATCTTAAAAACAGAAAATCCTTATTAGATAAAATGACGGATTTTTTTTTGGTTTTACCAAACCAAATATATTTTCCTTCTAAATAATTTAGTCACAAAAAATATGTTGTATAGTTAAAATTGAGTCAAAATTTACTGCAACCGGGAATTGCTTCATGAGGTGTGAAAATAAAAAAAATCCATGGTTCGATTTAACATGATTAACTTGCATCCTCGCGTAAAATTTCTTCCGTCTTTTTATCCTCTTGTTCTGATGATCCCCGTGGAGAAACAATTGACTTGATTCATTTTAAATTATTGTTGTCATATTCATTATACAAGATCGCTTGCCAATTGCTGCAATGAAATGCTCCATAATTGTCACATAATCTTTACCGGGTAGTTTACTGTTCTTTCGTGATAAATTTATTGCTGATACATTCTCAGCATCAACATGGGCAAGAATGGTGAGAGAGTAAATCAACAAAACCTGTTTCAAAAAAATCAAAAAAGTTTAAATAACTGGAGTCCTATTGCCTAAAATTTATGGTTACGATAACATTATTAACATCCCCGAAAAACAAAAATAATGAGTATTGGACGTTATCATCATCATTATTACTTGCTAAGCTACGACCCTAGTTGGAAAAGCAAGATGCTACCGTATAAGCCCTGGGGCTCCAACAGAGAAAATAGCCCAGTGAGGAAAGGAAAAATAAAAACTTTAAGAATAGTAGCAACATTAAAATATACGTTTCTTATATAAACTATGAACACTTCAACAAAACGAGAGGTAGAGAGATACGATAGAATACTGTGACCGAGTGTACCCTCAAGCAAGAGAACTCTATCCCAAGAGAGTGGAGGACCATGGTACTGAGGCTATGACACTACCGAAGACTAGAGAACAATGGTTTGATTTTGGAGTGTCCTTCTCCTAGAAGAGCTGTGTACCATAGCTAAAGAGTCTCTTCTACCCTTAACACGAGCAAAGTAGCCTATGAACAATTACAGTACAGGTACAGTAGTTAACCCCTTGGATGAAGAAGAATTGTTTGGTAATCTCAAGTGTTCTCAGGTGTATGAGGACAGAGAAGAATAAGTAAAGAATAGGCCAGACTATTCAGTGTATGTGTAGGGAAAGGGAAATTGAACCGTAACCAGAGACAAGGATCAGATGTAGTATTCTCTAGCGGTAGTATCTCAACGGGTGGCTGGTGCCCCTACTACTTCAAAATGCCTATACGTTCGTCAATTGCCCTCGATACTGGTTGCTAAACAGCTGAGCCCGCAAACACACCAACAGAGCAAACGCCTAGTTCAGCAAACGAGGACTCATAAACTCTACTTTACTGGCCATATGTATAACAACACATATTGTTTCCAAATTAGTCGCAAAAACCTTATGCAAGGGAACGGAGACGGCTTTCGATACCCGAAGCTTTGATGGTACCCGACAACTCCTATGCGATTAAAGTTGTTGTTCCGACACCTGTGGGCAACACTAGGAGCTGGGGGTGCCACCGGCCACATACACACGGACAAACGAACAAACGCACATACACGCACACTCGCAGAAGGCGTGGCTACGTCTCCTTGCTTTCTGAAAGGGCGGGGTACGGACATAACAAAAATTCCCCTCCCCCTAGAGTTTCAGATTCAATTGGCATCTTTAATGGAAAATAAATATGAACACCATTAACTACTCGCCATTAAGTCTTGTCGATGCTAATTCCTCCATCATTAATTTTTATTTGATTAAATATGTCGGAGGTAATAAAGAAATATTAAAAACACATGTATATCAGGACGTTTGCAATATGATATTCATAAAAATAAAACAGAGTCCTTGTGAAGCAACCCTCCAGCAGGGCAAGGGAAGGGATGGAGGGACAAGGGTAAGGGAAACTGGTGTGACCATCGCCTGGCAGCCATCAATACAAAGAAATTAGAAACGGGTTATAACATTCGCATTGAAGCTTTCCATAAAGGGAGATATAGCGATAATCAACTTTGTGTGGGTCCGATACCTAATGATATTGAAAGCTAAATACTACTCGGCATATCTACATGATATCTTGTTTCTTTTTCTCATGGTTTTGTCTCTCGTGAATAAAATAACAATTGTCGTATATTACTCACGAATAAATAAAATATTAAATTAATTGGGCAGTTTAGTCAGATCGCAAAATAGGCAAAAAAGATCTTTAAAAGGACCGCCACACATCTGTCCGACATTTTCCAGTAGGATCTCTCAGCCAACTAGGACGCCACTGCGGAAGTTCCCAGATCCTTCCAGAGTGGGCGGGGCTAAGGATTACCCATTCTAGTGGGCGGGACCAAACCTTTCCACTACGAAAAGAGAGAGAGAGAGAGAGAGAGAGAGAGAGAGAGAGAGAGAGAGAGAGAAGATAACAATTCGAATTCGATACACGGTAGGAGAAAAGGGCGTTTGTCAATATACATTGAAAGCAATCATGTGTATCAAATTATCATCAGTTATTATTCATTCATATAATCCCTGAATGGTTCGAGTAACAAGAAGGAATAGTCGATACTTTCACTTTTTTGTGTTAAATGTGCGTATAAACAATTATCTCGGTTATGGCAGAGAGAGAGAGAGAGAGAGAGAGAGAGAGAGAGAGAGAGAGAGAGAGAGAGAGAGAGAGAGAGCTCCTCTTTTAAACAATGAGCATTGGAATTTCTCAGATTTTACACACATTCAAGAACGGGAGCAAGCGTGCGCGCGCATGCACACACATACACACACACAAACATCTCTCCTATATGATAAAGAGCAAGTGTCCATTTCCCTCTCTCTCTCTGTCACACACATATATATATATATATATATATGTGTGTATATATATATATATATATATATATGTTCTTTCCGGTCACTGTAAGCTCTCCCCGTCCCTGGTGTATAGGGGAGACGGAATAGTCATACTCTGATGAGGGGGAGATGCGTGTGCGTGCATATCTATTTGAATATTTAGTCTATATTTTTATATACCAAACTTCGCTATTAGATAACCTAATCTCTACCAGTAACATAATCATTCAAATGTTTATAACTATTCATTTTAAAAGACTAACCTTAAAGGTGATGAACACAGAATAGCGATGAAATTACGCAGTAAATAAAGCACAGACAGAATGTTCTTGGAAAACAAAGTTTCTGTAAACTAGAAGGGGGAGAGGTCGAGTCAGGTCAACATCTAACGGAAATTTTCATGAGATCGTGTCAACAAAGAAACGTTGATTTCTCGGAGCAAACAGACTACATACATCTCTCTCTCTCTCTCTCTCTCTCTCTCTCTCTCTCTCTCTCTCTCTCTCTCTCTCTCTCTCTCTCTCTGTTACAAAACTTTCCGTTTTGTCCAAACGTGTTTTACTGGGGTTTCGAGGAATAAAAAGTTGAAAAAAAAAAAAGAAGTAAATTTGTCCGTCTTTTTCATGGCGATGAAACTCCCTTACTATCTTTTATCTAAGTTTTTTTTTTTCGTTACATTACACACAAACACGAAGAATGGTTTTTAAGAGAGAAAACATTAATCAACCTTTTAAAACTGTTAATGTTTGTAGAAAAGAGAGAGAGAGAGAGAGAGAGAGAGAGAGAGAGAGAGAGAGAGAGAGAGAGAGAGAGAGAGAGAGAGAGAGAGAGAGAGAAAGTAATTTGAATAAAATCAGATTCTCCTAATTTTCTAATCTCATTTCTCTCCCTTTGTTAATTTTTCTCTGATCACACACATACAAACCCACAGCAGAGAGAGAGAGAGAGAGACAAAAACGTCACGTTGACAGTTAGCAATATTAAAAGACTCGAGCTGGGACACGCACATACGCACGTATTCTCCTTTTAGTGTGGAAACACTGAAGAAACATAATCCCACATCTTTAGTGACACAATTGCAACAAAGACCAATACCTCTTCCCTCCCTCACCTTCCCCTTTCTTATTCACCCCCCCCCCCTCCCTTCTTTAAGTTCATTCAACGCTAAGAAGAATTTTCGAGACAATTTCCGTATCATGTTACTACAAACACCTCCTTCCCTTTCCTTTCTTCCTCCCGACGGAGACTCATAATACACTGAGGGAGGAAGGAAGTTCTTCAGCAATTTAATGTTAATTGGAATATGAAGTCAATAAACAGTATCTATTATAAACATATTTCATAAAATATATTTTATGAGTCTACAAGTTTTGCTCCAGTGCATGACCATGTTACAACAAAAATATATTATATAAAATACACTACTCTTCGGGTTTGATAATCATTGACCAATCGACCAAAGTCAATACATACCCCTGACGTCTACGAAATGTTCTGAAATTTACATTTTTTTCTTGTGTTTGAAGTATTGGAGCTTCTACTAAGCGATGGTGATCACTTTATACACTCCATCGGCAAAAAATAATATTTCGCATGTTAAATAATACTTTTCAAGTCTAAATGTTTCAGTGGATATTCTAAGCTGTAAAAGGCAATAAAATTAACTCTAAACGCCGATGACAACTATTTGGTTTTCCATCGCAGTGATAGTCTAATCTTGTTAATGGTGAAAATGTTTCAAGTAATTAAAATTTCACGTATGGGAAAGGCAATTTTTCTTTTTTAATACCTAAACTACTGTTGTACTAGCTTCTTTTCAATAGCAAAAATAGAAGATATTTGAACGATTTTTGCCTTGATGAAAAACATGATATCATCACTGTGATTGGTAGGTAACTCTCTCCATCAATATTTGATAAATGGTCTACCCTTAGAGGCAAGATAATCATGGGATATACTTAGCTCCTGCCACTAACCTGGGCTGATCAATTTCCCTCTAATAAAGTGTCGTAACTGAACAGGAATATCTTGGCACATCTAGCGAGGCATGGCAGAGTATGTTTATAAAACAGATTAGTTACCATAAAAGAGACGCGGATTTTGTTTCTGAAAAATATTCTTTCGTTAACAAAGCAGGTGAAGAGAAATTATTTTTGGTATAGATACTGCGTCATGATGGGTTACTGGCATGAAGTTTAGATATGTATATATACATATATATATATATATATATATATATATATATATATATATATATATATATATATATATCAAAAGGCAACTTGATTAGGTTGCTTGATTCCTATCCTAATTAAAGACATAAAAACAGTACGCAGTAATGGTAACTTACAAAGAGATACTTAGTTTAACGGGGATGCCAAATTAGAATAACAATAACTTACAACTCAGAAAAAAACGCTGATTTAAAGATTTAACTTTCAAAACATCAGAAGTTTCCTTCAGAATGTGTTTCGATGTTCGTGGATTGAAATATAGTAAAACAACCAACACACACACATACACACGCATATATATTCACAAAAAAATCATAGCATTTGTATACATACATATACAGTATATACAGTGTATTAATATAATATAATATAATATATATATATATATATATATATATATATATATATATATATATATATATATATAGATACGCATATACAGTGAACCCTCGCTACTTCGCGGTTCGACAATCGCGGATTCACCACTTCGCGGGGTTTTCCCATAACCCATATATATATACATATCGCGGATTTTCCGGAAAATTCGAAAATACCGCGAAATCTGAAGACAACCAAATACGATATTTTGTTACCTGTAATTCCATTAATACTGTAATTAGTAATATCTGCTCTTACTGATTGTTCATTGCATTACATATGATATGTAATTCAGCACAGAAAGAAATAAAACACGAAAAGAGAATGTGATCATACGATAATTCAGTACGTAGTAAAATTAAATCGAACATGAAACGCAAATCAGATGCAGTCATACCATATTAGAATGGTGTGTACTGTAATGGATGTGCTTCTTTTCCATGAATCTTTTGTATGTATACGTACGTAGTACAGTACTGCATCCAATAATATTCTTTGTTGCAAAAATCACATTTCGAATAAGCGTACGAGAGAGAGAGAGAGAGAGAGAGAGAGAGAGAGAGAGAGAGAGCGTAAAATAGCGTACGTAAATTTTTATTATTATTGTTATTATTATTATTGTTGTTGTTGTTAATAAAATTATTATTGTTATTATTATTATCATTATTATTATTATTATTACTGTACAGTATTATTATCATTATTTATTATTATTACGGTATTGTACTTAATCTACGTACGTTCAGTATGCGCGGGGCATCTTCTATGAGTAACCAACGCATCATAGTACTGTAAGACGGGTTGTGATTGGTTCAAGCGCTGATAGATGACGAATCAGAACTCAAGTTTTGTTATCTAGCCTGTGATTGGTGTTTTGCCCGCATCTTCTACCCGCAGCATCAAAGTTCTCGCGGGGCTGGATCGTTCACTTTCTCTTTCCGCGTATCGCTGAGTAGACGTTCTTAAATTTGTGAAGTTTAATCTGTGCTGTGTGCGACTGTTTTAAGTTGAACTTTTTGTTGAACTTTCTGTTAAATCCTACTGTACAATGCCTCCCAAGCGTTCTGCTTCTAGTAAGGCTGGTAGTGAGCCTAAACGCCACCGAAGGATGATGACGATAGCTGAGAAGGTTACGCTTCTCGACATGTTAAAAGATGGTAGAAGTTACGCGGCCGCCGGCCGCCATTTTGGCATCAACGAATCCACCGTTCGCTATATCAAAAAGGACGAGGCGAACATTAGAAAGACGGCTGCAATCACCTTTAGCAGATCAGCGAAGCGAGTCGTTACAACGCGTAATAAAACGATCGTACGCATGGAAGGTGCTTTAGCTGTGTGGATTGCCGACTGCCGGAAGAAGAACATAGCCTTGGATACGAACACCATCCAAACAAAGGCTTTGAGTTTATATGAGAATTTTGCTGCAAAGGAACCTAAAGACGACGACGGCAACCATGCTGAAGATGATGATGATGCAGATGATCCTCAACCAGGGACATCCACTGATTCCCAGCCTCAGAAACGTTTTTCCGCAAGCAAAGGATGGTTCGCGAAGTTTCAGAAACGCTTCGCCCTGAAAAGCGTTTCCCTGCATGGGGAGTCTGCTTCCGCTGACACTGCCGCTGCTGAAACTTACGTGAACCAGACGTTCAAGAATATTATCGCCGAAGGTGGATACAAGCCGGAACAAGTCTTTAATATGGATGAGACTGGCTTGTTTTGGAAGAGAATGCCGTCGCGAACTTTCCTGTTCAAAGAGGAAGCCAAAGCCTCTGGCTTTAAGGCATTCAAGGATCGCGTTACCCTCGTGATGTGTGGCAATGCTGCTGGATTTTTGTTAAAGCCGGGGCTTATTTATAAGTCGAAAAATCCTCGCGCTTTGAAAAATAAAAATAAGAATCTCCTTCCCGTGTACTGGATGCATAATCAAAAAGCATGGATTACGAAGATGCTGACCTCCAACTGGTTCCACCAGTGTTTCATCCCGCAAGTCCATGAATATCTCTTAGAGAAGGGCTTGCCATTCAAGATCCTCCTCCTTATGGATAACGCTGGTGGACACGCAACTGACCTGTCGCGTGAGGGCGTTCAGGTTGAGTTCCTGCCACCCAACACCACGTCATTAATTCAACCGATGGACCAGGGGGTTATCAGGGCGTTCAAGGCCCTCTACACGAAGAATACCTTGGCGGACCTCGTTGCGTGTGTGGATGCTGCCCAAGATGACGAGGATGAAGATTTCAACTTGAAGGCGTACTGGCGGCAGTACACCATAGCCACGTGCCTGCAGAATATTCAGAAGGCACTTCAAGAGATGAAACCTGCAACCGTGAATGCGAGCTGGAAGAAGCTGTGGCCCGATATTGTTTACGACGACAAGGGATTTACTCCGTCGGAAATCCAACACTCTGCAATACGGAAATCTGTGCAGTTGGCTGCCATAATTGGAGGTGACGGGTTTGGCGACATGACGACTGAAGACGTCGACGAGTTGTTGGACTGCCATTCCCAGCCCCTAACTGACGCAGACCTCGAAGACCTGACGAAATCGGCAAGTGAGGAAGAGAGTGATACCCAGGAAGAGACCCAAGAAAATGTCGAAGAAACGGGCTTAACATTAGAACGGCTTGCCAAGTTCTGCAACCATATCAAGGAGGCGAAAGAAATGTTACAAGAGTGGGACGAGGATATGGTTCGCTCGATGCAATTCTCCAACAAGGTCGATGACATCATGACTCCCTACAGGATGCTCTTGGATCGAAAAAAGAAGCAGCGGCAACAACTTCCGATCACAATGTTCTTCCAGCCTCGCAAAA
>NC_090750.1:40231462-40263962 GCF_036898095.1 Palaemon carinicauda | reverse complement strand
ACTTATGGAGGTCAGACCTAAATGGCCTTTTTCCAGTTTTTTTATAAAGACCACTAATTTCTTGACTGGTAATTTGTCTTATTTTTTCCCAAGTTTGCTAGAAGAGGTTATTTTAGCACGTGTTGGAGAATTGGTAATACTACACCATTAGGTGTATATGTCTGTGGTAACTTTAGTCCTGCTGATTACCGGCCTATTTCCATAAATCCCATATTATCCAGAGTTTTTGAATGGCTATTTAAATAGGTATGCTGAAGCTAACTGTCTGTTACCTAGTTTGCCGTTTGGCTTTCGAAAAAGCATTGGAGCACGTGATGCCCTTACAATTTCCAAAGCAGTACAGAAATCCCTTGACTGGAAGTTTGTATGATTGTCCTTGATTTCAGAGCTGACTTTGACCATATTTTCAAACTTGAATAATTGGGAATAGGCGAGACTTTTCTTAGCATCATTATTTAATTTTCAAGTAATAGATTTCATAGTTGTTGTTGATGGGTACCATAGTGTTCCTCAAGGTAGCGTTCTCGGCCTAATACTTTCAATACCATATACGCATATGTGGTTGAACTTAGAAAACAAGCTCGTTAAAAATGCAGATGATGCTAATCTCTTTGCACCAATTCTATCTCCTGCATAACGCAACGAGTTTCTTTTCTAGACCAAACCACATTTGAGTATATTATGAAAAGTAATGGACCAAGAACACTACCGTGTGGACCCCCAGATATTACATTTCTATACTCACTAAGGTGTTCATCAACAACTACTCTCTGTAATTTATTAGAAGAAATAACTCGCCTAACTCCTATCTGTTTGAGTTTGAAAACATGGACTTCAAGATTAAGTCAAAGATAGCTCTAAAATTAAGGCCAATCATACGAACTTCATGACCACAATCAAGTCATTTCTGTATAGCACTAAAATTGCAAGAGGGGCATCACACGCCACAAAGCAATTGTCAAAACAAAATTAAACTAGGGAACAAATTATTACTTTCAACATACGTATTTAGACGTTTTGCCAAAAGACGTTCAAAAACTTTGGATAACATGGGATTTATGATAATTGGGTGGTCATTTACCTAATGAAGTAATATCAATTTTCCAACAAGTGTAAAATGAACCTCTCTAGCTAACTTGCGAAAAATAACAGACAACTTAAGAAATCAGCATTCTTTTTATATAAAAAAAAAGGAAAAATACCATTTAGGTCTACACCTCCATGAGCATCAAAGTTCATCAAGTGTGTTTAAATTTCACTGGACCGAAAAGCTAAATAAGTTATTTTAGTCTCAGGAAAACAGGAAAAGGGAAGACCAAGTATCTCATTAGGCCCAATCTGCTCTCTGTCAAAGTCATCAGCCAAAAAAGATTCCTTTGGACAGAGGGACAAGAGCCATCTGGTTCAAGTAAAGGAAGAACTGTTAAGTCTACGACGAAGAGTGCAAATTTAAGACTGTGTATGTACAGTATATATAATAATCATCATCAGCCGTCACTAGTCCACTGCAGAACAAAAGCCTCAGACATGTCCTTACACTTGCGTCTGTTTGTAGTCTTTGTATGTCAGTCCACACACGCAAACTTTCTTAGTACATCAATCATTCGTCCTCTCTCCCACTCATTGCTACTTTTGTAATCTCTAGGAACCCATTATGTTAATCTTAATGGCCATCTATTATCTGCTATTCTCATTCAAATATATCCTGCCCACGCCAATATCTTAATTTAATATATATATATATATATATATATATATATATATATATACACACACACACATATATATATATATATATATATTTTACATACATTTATGTATATATACATATGCATATATTTGAATTTCTATATATATACATATATAAATATATATACATACATATATGTATATATATACATATATATAAAATATATAAATATATATATATATATACTGTGTATATATAAATAGGATATATATATACATATATATATATATATATATATATAATATAAAGTGCATATACATGTGTGCGTGTGTGTGTGTGTGTGTATTACAATATAAGCAGTTGATGTTACACAAATATCGCAATAATAATTCATTTCATATATCATACATAAATATTCTCAAAGAACCTTATACTATGGGAGAACGTATGATATCTGTGAATGTTCCTATGAACATTTCACACACTTTTAAGTAAATTTTTACTTTACATTTTAAGATCAAACGTGGAATATCTCATCTGGAATGTCATTTATCATGAACTTATTATTTCAAATCTCCCGCTAAATGCCAGTCAACAATATAAATTAATAGAATATATTGTTTTCATCCATTAGACTGATATCAATTAGTATGAAATGACACCATAATACTTTCCATTTGAATTTATCGTTACAAATTTAATAAAAAATTATGATAAAACTCAAAGATATCCTTAAAACTGACGTGTAGTTACCACGTTGCCAAATCTTCAAAACTAGTTTTTCGAATGTGTGGATTATATATATATATATATATATATATATATATATATATATATATATATATATATAAGATAGCTAGATAGTAAGATGGAATTGCCAGAAATGTAAACCACCTTCCTATCCTGGCAGTCTCTAGGGAATTCATTGTTAACATTACACTCAGGAACACATACATATGTAAACACGAATGCCTGCATACTCATAGGCATATATATACACACACACGCACACATATATGTATATATATATATATATATATATATATATATATATATAGATATATATCACTGAATACTTGCATAACATGATACCATACCGTCACACAAATATATATATATATATATATATATATATATATATATATATATATATATATATATATATGTATATATACAATATATGTATATATATATATATAAATATATATATGTATATATGTGTGTGACGGTATATGTATAGATATATATACCTATATATATATATATATATATATATATATATATATATATATACAGTAAGTATATATATATATATATATATATATATATATATATATGTATATGTATGTATGTATATATATATATATATATATATATATATATATATATATATATATATATATATATATATATATTACAGGCAAGGTTAATTAAATACCGTATATCGACAATGGAGTACCTGTTTACGAAATCCAATTTATTAAAAGTAAACTCAACAGATCTTTTCCTATTGATTAAACTTGACTAGAAACCGCTGGATGGTTTAACTACCTCTCACACAATACCGAGATGAGCAGTATTACGTGAGAAAAGGGGGATTTCTTGAGAAAGATAAACATCAGTTTAAACACGCGTATGAGTTTATGGCTCAACGCTATTTTCCAACGGGGGAAAGGAATAAATCTAAACAGGGAATATTAGTTTATAAGAGACTGAAGGGAAATAGAGTAACATAGAAGAGATAAGAGCTGAAACTACTTATTTGTTATGGTTACTTCCTGATTTTAATTTAGTACCCACTAATGTATAGAATTTCACTTCATTTGCGGAAAGGACATTTAAATCTCATATGCGAAAATTGTCAAAGTCAGTCTCAACTAATTCTGAATACTTCAATAACAAATGTACGCATAAGGTAATTTACATGAAATATGTAATAACAGTGCCAAATATTATAAATTTATTTTTTGGCGAGGCATTTTCTATAATTTTCATTGAATCACCAACTTGCTTTTAACGTCCATAAGTAACCTCTTTTGGAAAACAATTATACCAAGTAACTATTAAACGTTTCATATTTCCCAGGTCAGTTTCTTAACTAGGATACCCTTCTGATTTTCAGTAAACAAAAAAAAATACACTCTATAGAAACACAAAGTATGGTAACATTTTTGGTTACTCAGTTTTTTTTTACGAGGTTAAGACTGAAAATATCAAATTGCCGGATTTCTTACTACAAGTTCTTAAGATAAAACTGGGGGTTTTAATGGACCCTTCTGTGCGCCACCTTCATCGTCAGTCAGCTTAACTTGACTTGGCGTTAATTGCGTGGAAAGGGAACTGGACCTTACAGATGGTATTAAATGCAGAGCAGTATTGGATGTCTTCGGATAAAGCGCAGACTTAGCCCTTTATATATACATGTCACACGATGTTATTCCAATAACAAAATGTTTACATATTATCTTGTGATCTTCATACAGAAAGATGTAAGTCAAGTTTAGCAACAGGTTATAAATTTCTAAAGGATTAAAAAATAATTCCTCACACAAAACATCCCTACGGCAAGTGATATTTCAGTGAATAAGCCTACCCACAGTAGAAATAAACCAATACATTTTGAAAACTAACGGGTACCATTAATATCTAGAATGAAGTGTAGTAACGATAAGATTAGAACATAAATATTCACGGAAACTTTTAGCATATAAATTATTAACGAATTCAGGTAATTTAAAAGTGAAGATTTGTTAAAAATCATGGAAAATAAAAGGTGAAAAATAGAAAACGGAAGGGAGATGAAATGCAAACCCAGAAAGACAAAGAAAGGAATAAAACTAACCGAATTTGTGAAAGGGAGACGAGTTGAATGGAAAGTAAATGGACAAATCCTCAAGAAAGGAGAAATTGAAATAAAATAAACAAAATAATTGGTAAAGTAAAAATACAAATATATAAACAAAGGAGGAGAGGAGCGAATGTATGTTTGAATAAAGCAAAAGACGGCAAGAGGAAAATAAATAACTGGAAACTAATGAGAAAAAGCAACAATAATAAATCATCATTATTATTATTATTATCATCATTATCATTATTACTATTATCATCATTATTATTATTAATTGCAAAGCTACAACCCTAGTTGGAAAAGCAGAATGATATAAGCCCAGTGAGGGCTCCTACAGGGAAAATAGCCCAGTTAGGAAAGGAAACAAGGAAAAATAAAATATTTTAGGAACAGTAACATTAAAATAAATATCTCCTACATAAAATATAAAACTTTAACAAAATAGAGGAAGAGAAATAAGATAAAAAGTGTTCCCGAGTGTACCCTCAAGCAAGAGAACTCTCTCCCAAGAAGTGTGGTACGACCCGCCCACTCCACCCAACTTCCGCTGATCTCTAACAAAAGAAAAGCTATCGCTACCAGTCTTACCAGAATATCAATCATTTGAATTAATAATGCGCCTTGGAGCAATTCAAGTGATCAATATCCATTGGTACACAGCGTTGACCGGCATCATAGTATCAATAAGATTCAATTTGCAAATGTTACAGGAATCAATTTGTAAAATATCAATAAACAGTTAATAAATATTTCATATATCTATTATCATCAGAACAACTACTTGGTGAATATCGTCTCTATTAAATAAAAAGATAAAAAAATTGGAACTAATAGAAAAAATCCATGCATAAAGACTAGAATCTAGAATTTAGAGTTATAGAAGTAAAGTTATGCAGAGAGAGAGAGAGAGGGAGAGAGAGAGAGAGAGAGAGAGAGAGAGAGAGAGAGAGAGAGAGAGAGAGAGAGAGAGAGAGAGAGAGAGAGAGAGGTGGAAACGCGACAGAGGTCTGGGGAGTTAAAGGAGAGAGGTGGTAGCACCCACAGAAGTTGGAAAAGGCTTCAGTGTAAACAAAAGTTTAACAATAGTCTACGGATAGTCCACACCCTTCACGGAAGTCTTATAATGCAATATTGTACTGCATGATATAGAAATAAGAAATGTTAATAAATGAAAATAATACGATATATTCTTTATACCACATTTTAATACACCCTTTCGCGTTTCTGGCAACAGGATGACGGTGGACTTTACATCCCTTCAGGGGATTACATAATATCGACGATTCATCTTATTTTTCACTACCTTTACAATGAATCATATTTCCAGCCAATTTAATCACGTCAATAAAGATTTTTAATTAAAAGCACGGTTAATTAATGCACGGAAGAAAATAGTCACAATCGAAAAGACTTCACGTTTCATTCCTCTGAAACAAGCACAAGGACAACACTTTAATTTATAAAAGTCATCATATTTATTTCACGAATGATATAAATATCTTTAATTACATTGAATATTTATAAATTTCAATTTAGACGATCGTGTTACGTATGAGCAGGTTAATGCGCCAATCATCCTCAGCTAAACCTCAGCTTAGGTGGAGAAACTTCGCAACGAATGGAATTGAAATTTTGTATGTTGTTTGGTCCTTAGCAATGCATTACGCACAATTTGGACGAATTTTAAAAGTTGAAGTATTTTTGCCAAAATAACGGTTTTTATATTTTTGGTGTTTTTTTTTTTATGCTGGCATTGTTCCTAATGGTAGTAAAATAACGATTTATTGGTTTCATGTTTCTTAAAAGATCGAGAAAATATTTTAGCTAATTATACGAAAGTGAGAACATGTCACCGCTTTTACTAAAATTTGGCAGGTCCCTTTACACTGAGAAACGGCATTAAAATGGTACAGGAAAACTTGATGCATTTACGTGCGATGAAAAAACCCTTTCTACTTATACTACAACATAGAATGTAAAATATATCAGAACTATAATAATAGTTCATTATACACGTCAACAAACTGTAGATTTTATATCTGTCTATTTCCTGAATAGAAAGATAGAAATAGAAAATGCAGTGAAAATATCTTTAATGAGCAATTTTATTGTTCCAAAAGCCAGTTTATCTAAATATTGTAACATTACTGAAATTTCCAAAAGCAGCAACAGGGTATTTTCTTATAAGGATCAATTAGAAAAGCTATTATTCTTGGTTGTATATTTCTTATCCTGTCTATTATTAGTAATAATACAATGAATGTGCATTGAAATATTGGAGTCTTATTTTTGTTTTCACGTGAGGTGGTTGAAGGTATTGGGAAGTAACCATTCACGATGCTAGGGTCCCCAGCCTGGGGATGTATACCATATGGGGAGATACCGTAAAATGGACATTTCATTCAAAACGAAACCAGCCAACCACCTGCTGAACCAATGCCATAATTCAACTGCCATATGTTGTATTTTTTGAGGGATGAAATATTCCCCCTTCTATACACACATATTATATACATAATTTTATATGAAAATTCCTTCTTTTAGGATTATATACAACTGAAAAAATATTGGGGTATTTAGTCAATATCATGGTCTCATGATAAGCAGAAGTGGGTAATAATCACACATAGACTTCCTCTTCGAGATAAAATAGAAACGACATTATATTCGTATGAAATATTTTTATAAAAGATACCAAGTTTCCAGGATAACAAGCGAATGGGAAAAAGGGCAAAAGCTCTCTGAAGACCTTTTGTTCCGCAATTTATGAGGCATGACCTCAAAATGAAGAAGAGTCTGGTATGACAATACTTCCATCCTCAAGGAGGTGGAACACGAAACTGCCTTTTTTTTTTTTTTTTTACTTTTATTCATTTTTTTTCAGATCTTTACTTTAGTATCATTAAAACCCTGATGTAATTTGAATCATTTAACTCAAGGGATACTGAGGTTTCTATATTTTTAAGTGCCAACTCTCATTTGCATTTCCACGTTCAGTTTCCTAATAAGCTTTCATATCTTCATCACCTAAGGAAACTACAAGTCCTTCCCCCACCCCCAAAAGGATTTCTACGCTAAGTATCTATGGAGGATTAAGAAGGGGATTTGGCCAGTGTCAACAAATAGCTAAACATTTAGAATATGAGAGACGAATGAACAAGAAAGTATCCTATATGAATTTTGTGAATAAGTCCCCACTGAGTAATAGTCACACCTCCCAAGCAAAGCACTTGAGGATCTGCATGAATGGAACCTTTGCAAACAAACAAATGGACTCAATAAATTTCTGTTCCAAAAAGTCAGACAATACTCCTCATGCATATCAATTGTATGAGCAACATAATTGCTGGGCCTCTTCCTAAGGTGAGAAAGATATAATTTTAATATAATCACCAATTGAGGAGCAATTACGCAAGGAAGAAATGTTACTATTATAATCATATGTAACAGTCTTTGCTAACTGTTATGAAGTACGATCTTAGATATACTTTGTTCAGTCGCTTGTTGTACCGGTATATTTTTCACGATGCTTTTCATATGATGCCGAAAATCAGAGTATATAAGAAAAGCAGAAACTCATTAAGTGTTCTTTGATATCTATTTCTTTTCCTTTAGGTCTCCTTTACACTGAATAATAACTAAATAAGAAGAATAAAATATAAAAAAAACCCTTGAAAAGAGTAATGCCCCAAAACAAAAATGTATAGAGAAGTAATGTAACATCAACAGAGACTTTTAGACGTTCTGATCCACAAGTATTTACTTTTCATAACTCCCTTCCATATAGGAGGAGGAGGAGGAGGAGGAGGAGGAGGAGGAGGAGGAGGAAGTAGTTACGATTATGAAAACTGGTTTCAAGAAAGAATCCATGACTTCTTTTTACTGCTATATTAACTAGTTGTTTGGACAAGCAACTGTTCATCTTTTAATAGTCGATTACATCTTTTCTATGGGTATATAAAATCTACGATTTACGTAGCTCCTCATAATTAACATTTTACGTTCTTATCGTAATTGATTCAATAAGAACATACAGAAGGATAAGAAAACTATAAAGGAAGTATTAATCAATAGACCGAAATCATTTACGAGAGTAAATTCATCTAGATTCTCTTGTCGAGAAAGAAGAAACCTGAGTGATATAAAAGAAAAGACAAACCACGTTACTAGACCTTACAATACGGGTACGACACAATCTAATTGTTCTTTACACCATGTATATGGGCATTCTTTAAAATTTATTTACTATGGTTCGCATCTATGGAATACGGGAACAGAAACCCATTGTTTGGTGACAACCTACATGACAGGGAACTGTATGTATTACGAATGTATACCACCAGTATTATTACATGGCTCCAAGATGTACATTCATACATGAGCGAAAACATAGCATACGAGAGGAATTTCAGATGGGATATTAACAATTTATCCAAGCTATGATTCCTTCTGAGGCTTAATTAAGTGCAGTCTTGCTTAGGCAAATGTTAATGCTGTTCATGAATTATTAAATGATGAGTTGTGCAAACAGCATTCTGTTTACAGTCGGTGTTGGAAATGGTAATTTTTGCATGGACTTGTTATAATTTGGATGTTGAATTAATTCTCTATTAATAATGAAGTCAGGATTACTGTTACTAGCAGAGCGTAAAATTTAGTATAATTTGAAAATAATAATGATTTACTATGGATGTTGAATTCAAGGTTACTGACTTAATCAATATACTGAAATAAACTGCTTCTCAATTAGTAACAGATATCGACATCGCCTCGATAACAATTTAAATCTATCCAATGAATAATAAATCTGAGGTACATTCAAAGACATTCTAAATATTTATCGATCAGTAAATGTGGGCCACACAAATATCATTTTGACTAGGATGATAACAATATAATGATGACTATTTATAAAAAGTATGCTTATTTTGTAATTGACTACAATATAAATTTCATATTGTACTTTCTGTTCATGTCTTACTCAAAATGTATACTATCAATCCATTACTATAAATTACATTTTACATCCGAAAACACCTGCAATTAATTATTGTTAATAAGGCAATTGATGTACAAGAAAAGGACGTGTTCACCTCGTTTCTTCTGTCACGGCGTGAACTCGTTCACGAATGTTTCCTCTGATTATTTTTTCGCTCATATATTAATATGAACGGAAAAATAATTAATAAATTTCACTCTCATAATCATCCAATATTCCAACTTCCCCTTTTATTCAAAGATATTTGTTCTTTTCCATTACAATGCAAAATATATTCTCACAGTTGTAAATAAAAATGTCAGGGACCCAGAAAAGAGAAATATATTTGCTTTCACTCATCGAAAAAAATGCAATGGGATTACCAGACGTCAACAGCACCTGGAAATAGAAGGTTGATCAATTTGCTTGGATCTGAAATTACAGCTCTCAAACAGATACTTTGATTATAAACAAGACAAAAACTGAGAGATCATTATTACGTAACAATAAAGAACATAAGATGAAACCATCATATCTAAGCACAAAGTAAGCATAACAATATGCATTGATACTAAAAAACTTTACAAGACTGGAATTTTCGATTCGAAATAACGATTGCCCATCATATTGTTGTATCCACCTTCTAATCTAATAATTTTTCGAGTATATAACGCACTGAAAAATCAAACAATGATCATGGAAACCACTTTAGAACTTATATCATTAGTATGTTTCCGAGTTTTTCAACAGAATTACCTTCATTTTTTTTTAACTGCAAGCAAATTAGTTATTTTTTGCGCCTGTGATGAGTGTTGTAACCAGGAAGTTAATGTAACTTTATGCAGCATGATCACTACCCTCTTTTTTTACACAACTTTTAAAAACAATGTGTTAATTATTCCAAGGTCAATTTACACTGTGGTTAGCGTGACAGAGACAAATAAGCTTCGGAAATATGGGTAGATTTCCTTAAATGAAAAATAATATCTAATTATGAGTTTTTAAATATCCATTGCAAAATACCTCCTACTAAGAAAATGGATACTAATCGGGGAATGCGGAAGAGGACAAAGAATTAATGGTAATCAAAGTACACCATAGTAGAATGCTGTCTCAATTTTTCATTTCATGTAGCCAAGAGTAGTCTACTTTTCATCGATTCATGGCACTCTTCAGGCACAACATAAGAGTATCTTTTCTTGTGCTCTAGGCAGAAACATATTTTCAGTGAGAGAATATCTAGCTGCATGACATCTTCCCTTTTATCTCTCCGTTAGGGAATTAAACAAACATTACTGCAAACAATTATATACGTTCCGCATTGTAATATGATCCAGTTAATCTTACAACTTTCCATAAAAATTGATCGGAGGCGATATTTTCGTTCGAGGTTTATGCGTATGTCTGCCTCTACATATATTACCAAAACATCTCGAAAACGGATAAATAACCTTTAGCAAACCATCTGGTATCAACATTGAACAGATGACCTTCCGTCCCCTCCCCTTTAGCCAGGGATTTTCGAGGATACGAAAGTTTTATGAATGGTTACGTATGAATATCAGCACCACAGGAATGCCATCATATTTCATCACCATGGATTACGGTCGATTTGTATATAACAACGAATGGTAAAAGACCAAAGATATCGATATTCTTAGTAGTTTACGAAAAGAAAAGGTCTTCTTTATATATAAACATATCTAATTCAAAAAAAATAAAAAATAAATCAGTTTATTTTCCCCAAAAATAATGAAAAATATTTATCTAAAAATTAAAGCCTTGGAACTAAAAATAAAGTTTAATTGCAGGCAGTTGTAGTTAGATGACCTAATTACGCCAAAGACGGTTTGTCTATGGACCCCGAGTGACCCAATTTAATGATGCAATCAGTGCAATTACAGATAATACAGCGAAAAATACTTAGGTGCGATGAATACGAATAGATTGGATCTAATAATTTGTTGCGAAAAACTATAATTTGATACAATGATTTCCTTGATCTCTATGGAAAAAAAAATGCATAAAAAGTTGGCGAAAAAAAACAACAAAATCATAATCATGCAATATAAAAATGTAATGAAACTTAAAATATCGAAAAACTTTCCCACCACGTTACTATGAGATCATTTATCATTACGGATTAAAACAGCTCCCCCAAGCTAAAACTTAAAAAATATCTTTCATGTTTCTGTTAAGTTGAAAAAGTATTTTAAACTGGACATTGTAAGTCCACTAGTAAAGTTCGGGATCGTACACTATTCGTGACGAGAGGAAAGCTCCCTTCTGAAATTTGAAGATTTTGTTTAAAACAATTTAAAGGTATCGAATCAAAGCAAAACTGGAAGCAGATCCCGAGCTACAGTCGCGTACAATTTTCAATACCAACATTCACTATATTTTTTTTCGGGGGTGGGGGGGGGGGGGAGGGGAGGCATGCAAATTACGACCTGGTCATATTCTGCCTGGGGCGTTATATCCCAACCCGATAGTATTTATTATGAAAGCATAAGGTTTCACTTCAAACTCTGCGTCGGGAGATAATTTCCGATGGAAATCCTTTCCAGTATGCGGTGCAACAGAATTCAATTTCACAGGTACATTGGCTCTCAAATTAGGTGGTTAATACAAGCCGCATTTGGATCCAGGGCCGGTAAGGCTCCCAGGTACAGTATATATAAAAAAAAACTTTTTTGATCGCAATCACCATCATGATAAAAAAAAATAGTTATTAAAATTGTAATAACTTTTAGTCAATTTTTAACTCTGTTAAATACAGTGTGTAACATGTTATCAAACCACCAGAAATTTACCCAATGCAAAGAAATAATTTTCCTATTAACTGGTTAGCTGAAATTGAGAAGCGGTATAGAGAAACTGCTCCAAAGGTTAACAACGATGAATAACACAAATAGCTTTAATTTCATGTTGCGTATCCCAGGAAGTAAATACACAGGGTACATTTGATGAAATGTTAAATATTACCCAGTCTATTTCATGTGCGTGCAAAGGACATTGCACATAAATGTGCAACTAGGAATCATTGTTGTTTGTCAAATGTCTCGTTAGCTTTACCAAAAGTCATCAATGTTATTACTACGAAACAAAACAATAGTTCATGTCGTAACTGAGCATTACCGGAAGTCCAACGCAATCACACAGACAATGCGTCTTTATTAAAACTTTAATGAAACTTCAACAGATGATGTATGTGTAACAAACAATATCACATCAAAAGATGAAAATTAGTAGTTTTGATGTCAAATACGACTCACTCCCTCTCCCTCCCTCTCCCTCTCCCTCTCCCTCTCTCTCTCTCTCTCTCTCTCTCTCTCTCTCTCTCTCTCTCTCTCTCTCTCTCTCATGTCCTTTTCCGAAAGGTCACACGTATCGGATCATCGAGAAAATGTAACCTGTATCACAAATATAATATTTGAAAGGAAATAATCAAATGAAAAACCTTTTTCCAGGACAGCTAAACAACAATGTTTATTTTCTAAACGGCCGTTGTCTGTCAAGCGAGAGCACTGTAAAACCTAGAATCCTCCTTACGCTAACCTGGATTTTACTGAACTTGCTGTTCAAACAGACTTAACCTCCACCCTTCGAAGTCTTACTTATACCTTCTTATTTTTGTGGATTAGATAAATAGAAGACGAAGCTACAATTGATTGACATCTTGTTTAGAATGCATACAATTAGGAATGGTGTATTCTGTTTCTTTCACAAAACAATAATCGTGGTCCTAAGTGTGTTTGCTTTACAATTGTAGGCATTAATCATCTTTGTAATATTCTCTTCTTGCTTTTCCATACTTAGTCAAGTCTACTTGGAGATAATAGCTTCCTCTTTATTTGTTGCTTTTGTCTTGCTCAACTATGAAGTTCATTTCCATTGTATCAAGACAGCCCATTTTCATTGGATTTCCAGACATTCTTTTTTAAGCCATTAGCTTAAAATTCTCGCTATATCAAATATACGCCACAACCTTAGTGATACCAAATGTTATAAAATTTGCATGAAAGTACGTGCGAGTAAGATTTTTTTTTTTAAAGATTTTTATTGGTAAAATTGTGCATGTGTACAAGATTTTAATTTAAAAAAAAATTTCTTTCCAAATAACATGGAATACATAAATCCAACTGCATTTATGTATGTTATTTATGAAAGTAAAAAAAATAAACATGCATAATAATATACATATCCGAAAAAACGTTATCATCACATGCATGAATGTGTTAATTGGCACTCAACCATCTCCCAGCTTTATTGATTGTTTTAATGTCTTTATCCCAGCTTTGTTATCCTCTGTAAAACAAAACAAAAAAAAAAACGCTTTTATTTTCGACTGAGTGATAGTGTTTATTGGCACCTATTGTTTTTAGGGGGCTTGGTCAGTAAGTTCTCGTAGTGCAGCTTTAAAAACACGCTCTCTCTCTCTCTCTCTCTCTCTCTCTCTCTCTCTCTCTCTCTCTCTCTCTCTCTCTCTCTCTCTCTCCATGCGTGGCAGGAACCTTATTAAGCGATCCAGGAGGGTTTAAAAAGAACCCTTAGGAAGAGTCCACCGAGAGGCGAAGGGACCTGAAGACGCAATGCTTAGGAGGTGATTACATAGCATTAATCGTTCTTTATTTCCTGGCCATTCCTACCCCTTTCCATCCCTCTTTTAATCGCACTCGGGACGGACTTTCCACTCCTTTGATTGTTTCTTATCGCGAAATGGAGAAACCCACTTTTATCTAGCGTCAGACTTTTACTTCTTTATCCATAACCGGAGTTGCGAAAGAACTTTGGAGACTTTGCTTAATCAGTCAATCACGAATATACAATTGTTAAAAGTTAAATTGAGTACTGACAAATAAAACAAGGGACAAAAATAACCTTAGTACAGTGTAAACTAGGTGTTAATTTGATCACCAACAACATCGTCTCCAAGCAGAGTTGCATGCATACTTCCAAGCTTTGAAAATCGATCGCTCCTCAGTCAGGATCACAAAACGTTGACGGGAATTTTCAAGACGTGCAAGAACAAAGGACGTGCTTCCCTCATACAGTGCATTACATTCCACGACTTGGCTTTACCGTCATCATTACGTTAAAAGAAATTAATATAGGACATCATTTATGAATCTCTCTCTCTCTCTCTCTCTCTCTCTCTCTCTCTCTCTCTCTCTCTCTCTCTCTCTCTCTCTCACCATAATACTATCCAGTGTCAAGTTTTGACCTCTGACCTTTAATTTGATTCTCCCACCAGAACAGGACCCGCCCTGTAACCCCCCTCTCACTCCTGCCTCCCGCAGCGAACAACCTCCACCAAGGATATTTTCAGTTAGGTCTCACGTATTCCAGTATTATTAAAGAGCGAGTGACCTATTTCAATTTTTCTCCCCTTTTCTCTGACAATACGCACCATTCATGTTTGCAATTGTCATTTGGGTCGCAATCAGTACATCTACAGTTGTAAGCACACAATTCATTGTAGCTTGCATACGATATCATAATGACTTTACGAGTAATTATGCGACCACTTGGTTAGCAACACTTAATGAAAACTACTAATTAAGCCTTTCATTTAATTATCCAATTATTCTTGTCATGACAATTAAGACATACATTCGTCCTTTAGCAGCAGTTATATTATCAAAATACACGACAGTTCCACTTACTGAGAAGTATTAAAATATTACATTTAAGCTTTTTGTATTTATTCACATAGTTCACTTGGACAACATTAAGGAAAAACATCCAACTTCTGACTGGTGAACGCCAGACTGGGGTTCGAGTACCGCTCAAACCTGTTAGTTTCTTTGGTTGCTGCAACCTCACCATCCTTGTGAGCTAAGGATAGGGGGTTTGGGAGAGCCTACAGGTCTATCTGCTGAGTTATCAGCGGCCATTGTCTGGCCCTCACTGGTCCTAGCTTAGGTGAAGAAGGGGCTTGGGCTCTGATCATATGGAATATGATTAGTCTCTAGGGCATTGTCCTATTCAGTAGGTCAATGCCACTGTCCTTTGCCTCTGTCATTCATGAGCGGCCTTTAAACCTTTAATAACACACAGTTGCTGTAACATGCTAAATAATTCACATTAAGCAGAAGTGTTAAACCTACCTTATATAAAGTTTCATTTGCAACTTTAGTGTCACGGTGTTATAAGGATAACTAATACGTTAAAATTTTTAAAATTCAAGCCGCTCAATGGATGGATAGATGCTATCCATGTGGGCTACGGGAAGGATTTCATGACGATGACGAATTGGTCCAAGTGGTAAGTCAACCGAAGCCATTTCGTCTGCTTTGCTCAGGCTTTCGTGGGTGGAGAGGAGGCCAAGGCGTTGACCATATGTGTGGCAGTGCAATGTTGCGTGTGCCAACACACAGAATCAGAGCAAGACACACACACACACACACACACACACACATATATATATATATATATATATATATATATATATATATATATATATATATATATATATATATATATGTGTGTTTATTGTTTTAAGTAAAACAAAATACCTCAAAAGTATAAATCTATGGCAATATTTAAAAATCAGGATGGCACTGATGGCATTGAATATGATTATTTGTTTCAGGAGTTGCTTTCTCTACCTGCTAAACAGGGTTGAAGTTTTAAGAGTTTGTGTGGAAACGACAATACTGAAAACATTTTACAACACGCAATAACTTACACAAAAGCAGAATGGTAAAGAATAAATATAACTTAAAAACAAATCTTCTGGATTGGGTACACTTGAACGGAACACTAGAAATAAACTAATAACGTAAATTATTCAGTGTATTTCCCAATGCGTAAATGGCCTTGCAGCAATATTTGTAATTCTTTTGAACTTCTGATCACTTATCATTGTTAGCTTGTGTTCCAAATCGCTTTCTATCTGAAAAGTTGTTGGATAACAAATTGACTAATTTCTACGAAAGAAGCAACGAAAACATACAAACTTTCTACGTATAAGAATATCGGTAATATCAAAATATAAAACAAAATTTATGCATTTATAACAATAGTATCGAAAGACAATTATGTTTCACACTCATACATTCGTTTAGCAACATTTGGAGAGAAGGAATTGGAGAGAAGGAATGAAGGATACGTGACTGAAATGCAGAGGGATGCTTGTGATGGCCAATCGATTTTAGTTCCAAGGCAAGAACTCGTAATTGACTTCAGTAGCCTACGTTATGGCTGGCAAAAACGAATCAATGTGGCTGCTGACGCAATTCGCAAGCAAAAAGCACCGTTGACTGATCTCTCTCTCTCTCTCTCTCTCTCTCTCTCTCTCTCTCTCTCTCTCTCTCTCTCTCTCTCTCTCTCTCTCTCCCTCTCTCTCTCTCTCTCTCTCTCTCTCAAATACAAACAATGTTTCGCTCTGTAAGTCCCCATAGCACAACATGGAAACAATCAATTGAAATATATATATATATATATATATATATATATATATATATAATATATATAATATATATATATATATATATTTGTATATACATTATGCATATACATATATTTATCTGTATACAGTGTATATGCGTGTACATGCGAGTGTTTGAAAACAGATCCTTTATTTTAGTATGCCTGGGGATGCATAATTTATTAGAATGATGATTGACGAGAGGGGACTGGAAATTACGAAGTGGGCTTTAGTAGGGTATAATCGTTTTTGAGGTCCCAAACTGACACTTGGGTGATGACAAAACTTTATCTTTCTTTGGAGTAAGAAACCTAGCTAAACTTCTTACTGGATGTTGATATCCCTCCTGTGCCTGTTAGCAAGATACCATGACACGTCTAAGACACCATGGAAGATAGATATATATACATAATATATATATATATATATATATATATATATATATATATATATATATATATAGAAGAATAAATGTATTTCTTAATAAAAACCAGAGATTGTTCAAAAGAGTAGGTACACATGATAAGGCAGAAACTGGGTTTCAAGAACAGCTTTTCATATTCAGACTTGTAATTCGTGAAAGGAAGAGTTTTACAGAACATCAAAAGATAAACCTGAATTTTTGGAAGTAGACTCAGTACAAGGAGTAAGTGAGGCTGAGTCAAGCTCACGACCTATGCAACGTTTTCATTATGCTACCATAACTTTACGTTGTAGTAAACTTGAATTACACAGACATTTTCGTTTTATTTTTACGGAGAAAAAATGTGAGGTAAAATAAAAGCTTCTCCGTCTTATAAGTTATTATATTTTACCAATTACATACTTAACATCCACTAAAAGAACGGAATACGATATGAGCGCTGTCTGAGAATATTTATAAACATATATGATCATATAAAGTATACACAGGTAATCAAGGATACTAATGTCAACTTACGCTGAATATGAATAAACGTGTATGCTACAATATCTATTAACTATAGCGATGAAGCATACCCACACGGTAGTAGGTTGGCCAAGGCACCAGGCACCTGTTGAGATACTACCGCAAGAGTGTTATTGGGTCCTTTGACTGGTCAGACAGTAGTATATTGGATCCTTCACTCTGGTTACGGTTCACTGTCCCTTTGTTTACACATACACTGAATAGCCTGGCCTATTCTTTACATACTCGCATCTGTCCTTACACACCTGACAACACTAAGATTATCAAACAACTCTTCTTCACCCAAGGGGTTAACTACTGCTCTGTAATTGTTCAGGGGCTACTTTCCTCTTGGTAAGGGTAGAAGAGACTTATTAGCTATGGTAAACAGCTCTTCTAGGAAAAAGACACTCCAATATCAAACCATTGTTCTTTAGTCTTGGGTAGTAACATAGCCTCTGTATCATGCTCTTCCACTGTCTTGGGGTAGAGTTCTCTTGCTTGAGGATAGACTCGGGCACACTGTTCCATATTATTTCTCTTCCTTTTGTTTTTTTTAAGTTTTTACAGCTTATATATGGAAGATTTACTATAATGTTTTCACTATTCTTAAAATATCTTATTTTAATTGTTAATTACTTCTCTTGAAGTTTACTTATTTCCTTTCCTCATTGAGCTATTTTCTCTGTTGGAGCCCTTGAGCTTATAGCATCTTGCTTTTCCAACTAGGGTTGTCGTTTAACTAATAATAATATATATATATATAAATATATATATATATATATATATATATATATATATATATATATATATAATATATATATATATATAAATATATATATATATGTATATATATATATATATATATGTATATGATAGATAGATAGATAAACAAAAACATCGCTACACAGTCATAGCTGCTAAGGTGCTATCATAAATAGGAGACCATTTTTCCCTTCTAAACATGGCAGAAAAGCTAAGAGCAACACGATTTACAGGCACATAACTTTTCTTAACGTCCTCCTCCTCCTCCTCCTCTTCCTCTTCTTATGCATTCTCTCCTTTTCTATTTCACGGAGAACAAAGCAAGAAAGATAGCGAGGAAGATTTGTGCCAGATTCTCTTCCAGTCGCTTTCCATAAATGGGGATTTCTGTGACTTTCTGTTGTCTTCCGTTTCCAGACAAAATAGTAGTGTCGTTGATGAGTTTAGAATATCATTTCAAAAGGAAGTGAAAGGAAAAGCCAACACAACTTGAAAGGTATGTCTCTATAGAAGGCAAATAAAAGAATGAAAAAAATCAAATATTCACAAAAGGAGGATAAATTAGTTTCACTTATTAAGTAAAGACACGTAATAATCAGCTTTCAAAAAACTAATTAAAAGATGTATACTGTAATTTACTTTAATGTGCGTGTGTCACGGCCTCTTATGACTGCTGATAGATTAATACCCATTTGCAGAACAATAC
Organism: Palaemon carinicauda; assembly: GCF_036898095.1. Lineage (NCBI taxonomy): Eukaryota > Metazoa > Arthropoda > Malacostraca > Decapoda > Palaemonidae > Palaemon > Palaemon carinicauda. Next base: position 40,244,615 of record NC_090750.1, on the reverse strand, counting down.
AATTTGCGATGATGATATATTAACGTAAGGGACTCAATATCCCTTCTCATAAACCAAGAATACGAAAAGGGAAGGGAGATATTTTCTTTTATCATTTTATCACCAAGATTGATGGAGGTAATATAGAGCATTGAAATTGGTCCAATTTCAATGATGAAGCCTTATTCAGTACAATCGCTGGAGATCATAGATACACCAGGAATACCACAACACTACATGAACGTTTGCTCATCACACAATCCTGAAGGGGATAGGCTGAGAAACAATGTTTGTCACATTATAAATTTATTATCTAATTGCAGAATAATTTGAATATCACCGGCGTTGTTACAGACCAAGCAGTGTAGTATAACACACTGGAAATGGACGAATGGAATTTGGATTGCAAGTCTTATTCTAACTTGCCTTAAAAAAATAAAATAAGAAACGGTTTTTAGGTCAAAACATCCAGATAAATTGCTCTTCTGCTAATTAGCTTTCTGGTTTGAAAAATGGTTTGAGAGGAACACAACATTCGTAGTAAATGATTTGTTAGTTCGTCTGTTAGAGTGATTTACTTGAGGATCTCGGGTTGAGAGTCAATTGCATAAGACAAAAGAAAAAAAAAAAAAAAAACATTAAGCCAAGTTAACATTTAAAAAATCACTATTAGAGTAATGGAAAAACCTCTCTCTCTCTCTCTCTCTCTCTCTCTCTCTCGGGTTTTCTTAATAATGCGCAAGTTGTTAGTATCAATAAATATACTGAACATACATCTATTATATATATATATATATATATACACATACATACATACATACATACATACATACATACATATATATATATATATATATATATCTATATAATATATATATGTGTATATATATATATATATATATATACATATATAAATGTATATACATGAGCCCACAATTGCTTTTCCTGTTTGCATTTAACTATCAGCTGGGGTGTGAATTATGATATCGTAAATCCACTCAGACCCAACACCTAATATATTCTGGCATCATATATTTGCTCAAGACCAACAACCATTATACTCTCTGTTAACTTCATCATCATTTACGGAGGTTTTCATATTTATTAGAGATTATCTCTTACATCACAATTATCTTTATATCAAAATTTTTCATCTTTTTTTTTATAAGTGAATGAAAGGAAGAGAGCAATGCGATTATAAAGTTAAAATATTGGGGATAAATTTTGAACAATGGATACATGCCTGGCGAAGGTTCGAAGATTTAGGATGGAGGAACGATGTGATCGAGTACCTATTGAGACTAATAATTTCTTCAAAGGGTGAAACAGCAGTTATGTAATTTCTACTAATTTGTCCAAATAGGAAAGGAACAGTGGATTACTACTACTATTATGTCAAATTATAAAACAAATAAGGGACTGCTGCATAGTGTTACTTCGATTAAATTATAAAGACCATTAGCTTAATGCTACTAACGGGCTTCATTGAGCTTTAGAGACATTGCTAAATTTGTTAATGTCATTCCGCTGCTATGCTAAAGCAAAGGAAGTCGGGGAGTTGAGGTAATACAATTCCTTATTAAAATCTAACACTTAATGTATCTTGTTAAGAACCTCAGAGGCTCAGTCAAAGTGGTAGTGGGTCATACTGAGGGCCGAATGATAAAATTGATCGGAATACTAAATCGTTATATTTACCAAAAATTACATTTGCGTTGAAGGGCCAAGAAAATTTTACACGCCACACCGACTAATTCATGGAACCACTGTCTTTTTGTTCTACGCTAAGCTGGGAAAGGACAATTCATCGACCCTAAATAACATCAAAGGAAATTGAATGTTCTAAATGCGAAAGGGAAAAAATGTCTCCAAGCTCGAGTGAACTTACTACGCTGTTTAGGGCACAAGATCTTTTAAAATCACCCATGAGAACAGAAATGGAAAGGGAGTGTTTAGGTTACGCAGTTAATTGGACACATCTTTAAACAGATTTGATTAATCAATATAAAAACCTATTTAATTTTGACTAAGAGGAAAACTTTAACTGCAGATTCAGCTAAATGATTTAAAAAAAACTATCACTTGTAAAGACTTTACTCCGTTTGATTAAAATACAACTTAATTTCCCTTCTTCTGGCACAGAATTTCACCACTAAAATTCGGTCCCTATCTTTCTCTCTTTCTCTCTTAGACAATGTATCATTTTAGTCACCTTCCTTCAAGCACCGACCATAGAGATGTCACATAATCAAACATTTAGACAAGGCGAATGACAGATAGCAGACCATCAAATGCCTTTTAATGTCCGTGATGGGTAAGCTCATCAAAAAGAAGCCATCGTTCTGAAGGCACTGAAGCTATTTGCCATATCGCAGTTTGATATACGAGTCGAAAAATAAATTAAAGGAATGGGTTGATGTATGAAATGAGGAATGAACACAAAGTTAACCACCTGCGTTTAATCTCGGATGAGAGCAACGGTGAATTATTGAGATAGAAGACACTATATTAGGCCAAAGGAATTGGAGATTTGTAAGAATTGACAGAGTATGAGGCGAGGAAATATTCTTCTAAAATCCTGTTTTGGTTTGCAAGTAAACGCTGTGGGAGGGATAAACATTTAAGAGAGTCGAGAATGTAAGTTTCGTTAGTATTTTTTTTTCTCTCTCTCTCTCTCTCTCTCTCTCTCTCTCTCTCTCTCTCTCTCTCTCTCTCTCTCTCTCTCTCTCTCTCTGTCTCTCTCTCTCTCTCTCTCTCTCTCTGCTAATCTTTGAGTAAATACAACAACGACAACAATCTCAATAGTACAATGATTTTCATGAATGTTTTAAAACTGAAAATAATGAGGGATGACCTCGTACCATTCTTGGACTTCATAATCAAAAACTTTGTATAAGAAAGGGAGAGGGTATTTAAAAAGTTGGCCATTTAAAGCTGGATTTCCCCTAATTCAAAAAGATAAAAAAAATCATATTTGAAATAAGAATACCATTACACTACCAAAAAACGGCATTAGTTATTTTTTCTACTATCTGTTGGCTCGAATTTTGGGATAGAAGAATTGCAAGGGAACTAGTAGCTTGATAGTGAAAAATAGAATTGTTAATGAATAATCAACTTACAAAACAAAACTTTACTTGGGGTAAAGAGATGAAAGAGAATGATGCAAGAATTTTAATTAGGGAGAGGTCACAAACAGGGTAAAATATATTTTCCTTCACTGTATACTGTATACTTGAAACAGCCCATTTAAGAAAGTATATTCTATCACATCAAAGCAAACTCCAGACCCGATTAGACTCTTCAGCTATGGTAAGCAGCTCTTCTAGGTGAAAGACACTTCAAAATCTAACCATTGTTCTCTAGTCTTAGGTAGTGCCATAGACTCTGTACCATAGTCTTCCACTGTCTTGGGTTAGAGTTTTCTTGCTTGAGGATACACTCAGGCACATTATTCTATCTGTTTTATTTCCTTTCCTCAGTCGGATATTTTACCTGTTGGAGTCCTTGGGAATATAGAATCCTGCTTTTCCAACTAAAATAATAATAATAATAATAATAATAATAATAATAATAATAATAATAATAATAATAATTTTAATAATAATAATACACTAACATCAACAATTTAGTGGAATACCTTTCATCCTCACTAGTTTTGAAATCTACCCTAAAAATTTTATATCCTGAAACTCATACCTATCACAATGATCAACTGAAAATTGCCAATAAAATAAATAAGTAAAACCTTTTTTTACGAGCAAATATTATTTATTAATCTTTGGCTAGGTCGCAACCCTTGCGAGATATAGAAGGTATTTTGTTGATAAGGTTATGCGATTATTTTCAGTATCTTGAAATAAAACACAGATAAGATAAAATTGAAAACAAAGAAGAACATCTCTTCATTTTCCATATTTCAGCAACAAAGATCTCTCCCATCCTTCCGCTATCTCATTTTTTATGCTTTAATTTAATCCATCACCGTATTTTAAAAGAATGTCAGTAACATAACTTTTAATAAAAGCCCCCTGGTTTAAGGCATTTCGTGAAAGAGGTCGGTACTTGGCCCTTTTCATTTGCTCGAAACCTCTCTCATAAGGCCCAAGTAGCTGCCCTTCCACGATTTCACTTGGCAAATTTAACCTTTAGTCTTAAACCCAGTTCATTGAACTAGTTACAAATTTCGAGTTGGAACACAGATACTAAAGTGGTTCCATTAACTAGAATGACATAGAATTTAGAAGATAATAAATGAAAATATGAAAACCGATTTGGAATTCATTAATCATATCTCTGTATATCTTCCACCAATAAAACATTTGAAAAGTAACTTGAGCATCTCATGAAGACCGTATAATAACTATTTTTTGTGACTAGCAAAAACACTTGAAAAGTAGCCTATGTAGGGACAGCAATTTGGGGAAAATATTTGATTAAATGGAGATATACAAAGTAAATATTATTAGTAAAGGGATTGGGGAAAATACGCATTAAGAACTATATCATATGCTTATGAAAATTATATATTCTTATAGGGAAAGAAATTATTTGATAGAATTCTTAATATACTAGTTAAAAATAACACTGATTGAAAATAAGAGTTCATAAGAAAATAGTTCTATAAGAATGAACGTGTGCGGTATTACATCAAATCAGTGAATTGGATAATTCTCTAATTGCAGATAACCCTCCAAGTCCAGTTGTAAGAAAGCAGTAAAACAAAATATAAATACTTCTATCACCGTTAAATCTGAAACGGAATACGAATCATGATCAAAATTAGACTAGTTTTCAATGATTGAGAATTCCTTCTCTCATAAATTATTAGGAAGCTTTTACTCATAAACCTTGAAGCATATTGAATGTTTGTTTACATATATATATATATATATATACATATATATATATATATATATATATTTATATATATTATATACATATATATACATATATACATACTGCATGCATATATATATATATATATAAACACAATATGTATATATATACTGTATACACACACGCACACACACATATATATACATATATATATATATATATATATAAACACAATATGTATATATATACTGTATACACACACGCACACACACACACACACATATATATATATATATATTATATATATATATATATATATTATATATATATATATATTCGAACCGAAATCCCAATACCCCCGCCATGTAATCTCATGTTCGGACCGTTTTACACATTTTACCCTGTAAACTAGGGGTTACACTCACATGGCTACCTCAAACAAAGCCGAATGTAAATTTCCCCGACTTATCCCCAATCATCCTAGATATCTCATTATATGTCAGGTTTAGTTTTCTTGAAAATTTTATAAATTAACGAGGATTGATACAGTTTTGCGAGTACTTCCCGAAAATTACTTAAAATATGTTATAAAATATTGCTTTAAGTAAAAAAAAATAAAAAATAAAATTCAAGGGATAGAGCTATATGTTTTAATGATACAGATACCTCTCGTTTATATCGAAATTAGTATTATAACTATCAATTTAAGAAGAGAAATTGTTAAAACAAGATCTTTCTTAATCAAAAAGTAAACGTAGCCATTTGATATCAGACACGGTACAGAAAACACTTACAATACACCCATATAGCCAATATATATGCATACATATAATCATATATGTATACACACATACATAAATGCATATATATATAGATATATATATACATATATATATATATAAATAAATATTTATATATATATATATATATATATCAACCATAAATTCCAATTATCATTTCCCTTATGTCCCTAAAGTAATTAATCTGAAAATGGTCAGGAAGAAGGAAACCACGTAACATGAAGAATATAAATAACTTAATCCCCCCTAAAAAAAAAATCATTTTATCTATGGTTCTTGAAAAAAATAAGGCAGAGTTCTTTCAAAGAAGCAAGCAGCCTGTGACTTAAATATTGAATCTTCTATATCTGTTACTTATACTGCTGTATTTTTTACTATTATCTTTTCATTACAATATAAATATCAAAAAATCATATACAACTGTAGGAGAGCATTTACCAAATCACTCTCTCTCTCTCTCTCTCTCTCTCTCTCTCTCTCTCCTGCACATACTGCAACGCAATACTCTGTCTGGCTTTCATACCCTTTAGAGCCATGATATCAAAAGGATCATATCTTTTGAATTATTCATGAAGCAACTAACATTACAATTATCCGAATAATGGTTTAAAATTTTACACGGAGAATCTCACAAAGAAGCGACAGAGACTTGTTCTGATATAAAATAGCATTGAATTTCGACTTTGAATTATTGCAATTCCATGACCTTTGGCCTAAAACATGATGGGAACATTTTTCGAATTGCTTTCGGAATTGACGTCATTGGTGTTTCAAGTTAATCAAGTCTGCCACGCCCACTCAAAAAAAAAAATCTTAACAGTCGCTTTTATTTTTTCTTCTGCTAGATTGATTAACTCGGACTTTTAACTATCTAAATTCCAGATTATTTTATCATTATAAAAACTTTACTACTCAATTGAAAGAAAGAACTTTTTTTTTTCCAACTGATTAATCTGGTTTAAAAGAAATAAATCTCAGTTTTCTAGGGTAAAGACAAATAAGATATATTTTACTTTGATACTCTTTAATGCCAAAATTCAATAAAATATTTGAGTTTTAAAACAAAAGCTTATTCAACGACGTATCTCCAAGAAAACTACCTACAATGACTTCCATTTAATCTCGAATATAACATAACTCCGATGATTTCCCATCATTTCTTGATTAATAAATGTGGGTCAGTCATTCAGTAAAATGTATGAATAGAAATCTTTCACGCACATTTTGAAAAACATAAGCCCCCCCCTCTCTCTCTCTCTCTCTCTCTCTCTCTCTCTCTCTGTATATAAATTATATATATATATATATATATGTGTGTGTGTATACACACATACATACAGCTACATAAACACTCACACTTATATAGATTTAAATGTATACTGGATAGGGACCCTAGTCCGAAAAATAAGCTATAGTAGGTCACATAGTATAACAATACCGTTAAATGCCCACAAGATTACCTACCCAAATAAAAAATGCGTATTTAACCAATTATGTATGGGGTGCTGTTTGCGAGAGAGAGAGAGAGAGAGAGAGAGAGAGAGAGAGAGAGAGAGAGAGATTTATGAACACAAAAAACAAAAGTCTTGCCATATCTCAGCTTCTTTCGCCCCAGGACACCAAGCCAAGGAGACTGGCATTTCCGTCTATAAATCCCCGAAAGACTTCGAGGCGGCTGGTGTCTTCCCGGGGGTTTCCTTATCCATATGTGGGTTGTAACTCTTCATTCGTTCCGGGATCGAAAATGAAAACAAAAAGACAAAAAAGGATTTTCTGACCCAAGGACAGACTGACAAAACACCATATTCCCGTAGAGAGAGAGAGAGAGAGAGAGAGAGAGAGAGAGAGAGAGAGAGAGACTGTGCCTGCCATTAATCTCTAGTTTTGTGTATGAATGTAACTTTTTAAATATGAAGGAATAGAAAATGAAAAGCAAAATAGAAAATAAATCTCAACAAAATGTTATTTAAAAAACATGCATACCTAGGATGGTTACTGCCATGCATCTACGCAAGTCCCCTTATTTGCAACTCCTATAATTTCATTGATTAGAGACTGGCTCCGTCACGAGAAGACTCGAACAATTATTCAGAGAGAAGGCAAATTAGGATTTTTTTTTCTTTTTACTCTCTTTCTCTGTGCGAGACTTTTCATGCCATGTTTCTACTTCACTGTCTAAATATTCTCTCCAGTCATTCTTAGCTTTTCTTTCCTCACAGTCAATACTGGAATACTTAGCATGCTATACATTGCAATTTTCCTTACTTTCTGGTCAATATGAGAGAGCTAGCTTTTCTTTTGACCTCACTACCAATACTGGAATACTTAGCATGCCCTACCTTGTAATTTTCCTTACTTTCTGGTCTATCTGAGATAGCAGTTACCAGAATGGCCTAATCTGTAACTTCCCAAGAGGAAAATGGCCTTCAAGACTATCACAAACTTTCTCAGTCCTCTCAGTTTTGAGACGAGAAAAATAGATAGTCGCTCTGCCAGGGAGGGATAAATGCTTCTGGAACCAATTAACTCGAAACCGAGAGAAACAAAACAGCAGCAGATTAGTCTCTGGATTCAATTTCGTGCCACTTCCAATTACACCGCTACTGTATACTCAAGACTAGTAAATTGAGAGAGATGCCAGTACCTCCCTAACGAAATTAAAAATTTGGTATATGTTCACACTCTTGAAATTTAATTTTGATTTATGTTTAATTCTCTAAAAATAACTGTGTTTTCTAGTCAGCAACTATCAACCAGAGGGAAGGAACCTATTCATTTCGACAGAAGTATAATATTGCAATACATTGAGCATAAGTTGCATCTGGAAATAGAAAACATGTTTAATGATAACGATTTAAGTCAGCAACTATAAACCAAAGGGAACGAACCTATTCATTTCGACTAAAGTATAATATTGCAATACATTGAGCATAAGTTACAAATGGAAATCGAAAATCTGTTTAATGATAGCGATTGATTTAAAATGTTTTGAGAAAATAGACTTTTAGTCTTGGGTTTAATTTGATTCCTCTCAATACTTGTCAATTGATCATGGATTCAAACATGATCGAACATTGACTTTTTCTCTGTCACATTTTTAGGCTAGTTATAACACAGTAAGCTTAAAAAAACATAAAACAATAAACAATAAATACTTTCATATACACACACATATATATATACATATATATATATATATATATATATATTATATATATATATATATATATACATATATATATATATATATATATATGTGTATGTATATATATATATATATATATAATCAAAATAGTTTATGTATTTCTTACTGGACAACTCGATCATTTCTTGATTTTGAGGACTTTCTTATTTTCACTTCAGATAATCAGGCAGAAAACAGAAACCCTCACTCTTAGACCTATAAACTAAAAGACGAGAAGACAAATAATATAAATATAATTATTCGTAAATGTGATTATTAGTAAACAACATATATTCCAGAAGCAAAGTCCAGAGCAATAAGAAAGTCTGGCATTCAACACATTGCCAAAACTAAGCATGGAATTTGAAAATAAAGTCTTTATACAGACAGATAAATGCAGATTACGTTCTGACTGAAGATTGATGATAAACAGAGAGAGAGAGAGAGAGAGAGAGAGAGGGAGAGAGAGAGAGGTCTTATGTACTATTTCTCTTATTCGCACTGTTATCTAACACTGACCTAAGACAACTAAGTCATGTTAACATTTTCCTCGTCATTTCGTATGCAGAGAAAAACAAGTCAATTCAGGGGCATTAGGAACATGTGCGCAACGAGATTTAAATATAAATTCAAATATAAGTGAACACGTAAACGACTAAAATAACATTCCTAACCAAAATGCTATGAGCTCTCAATAAAAATAGGAGAATTCTCTTTAAATTTCCCAATATCCAAAAAGGTTTTCATATCTTAGATGGAACAATGTCTCCGCGTATCAAGTAGCACGCAAGGGTACATTTCACCTTCCGGTACCTGACGTGACAGTAATTTTCTTTTCTTACTGCATATGCCCAATTTTGTTACTGGACCTCGCGAGGTTTCATGTCCTTTTTGCCACGTGATCCATATGGATCCACCAAGTTTCTACGACGGATATGAGGATATATCATGTTTCTGTTCGTTAGCTGAATTTGATATGAAAGGATTATTGGGCCTGAAAACAGTGTACGTGCATTTCCAGATACAATAAAAAGAAACTAAAAGTACCATCATAGCGTACTGCAGGAAACCTTAAGACATGGAAATCCCTCCAAATGACGGCAAAAAGTAGGAGCCATTTTCGAGAGAGAGAGAGAGAGAGAGAGAGAGAGAGAGAGAGAGAGAGAGAAAGCTTTTTATATAACATTCCAAAGTAACAATAAATTTTATGTTATACAAATTATGTGCATAACTGTGTTCTCCAGTTATGCAAATGACAGTAAACTAGCAATGAAACATTAGTTCATTATTTTATATGAAATAAAAATAAATAACTGATAATCATAAAAAAAAAAATCTTCACGAATCCTGATTCAAAAGCAATGACATCATTTAAAAAAGAAGCGAGGTTTCCTTTTTCTCACTTAGAAGTCAATGCTATCCATGACTATGACTATGATCATCATTTTTAGGTAAAACTTCTTTCTAGAATATAATTATGTTTTTTTTTTTTTTATTTCATATATATAACATAAAAATCCGCAACCATTCAATATAAATTCAAGAGCAGATGTTATGAGAACCTTACCAACTACCACTTGATATTATCCTCGCCGTCATTATTATTATTATTATTATTATTATTATTATTATTATTATTATTATTATTATTATTATTATTATTATTATTATTCCTAAAAAATGTTTTACAATAAACAATTACGTTGGAAGAAATTTACTATTTCAAAGGATTTTTAGTTTCTTATTAAAACGAATATGTTCATTACTGATCTTGACTGACATCACATTGCAAATCCTTTGCCAGAATCATGTGAACTCCTCAAGTCATTCATTTCAGTGATCTAATTCACAAAGAGCAGCGTCTACTTCTTCATGACATAACATCAAATATGAAGCCAAACAAGGATGGAAAGAATAGATATCAGCGAGATATTAGAAAAAAGTTAATAGAAACTAAAAATTTCTGTCCCCAGAGAGTTTACGTTTTTGTAGTGCATGCAACTAAATTCGTCTATGGCCTTTTTTTCCGCATTTGTAAAGGAAGAAATGCTAATATTTTTAATATCCATCGGAAAATATTGTTCAAACATTTTCGTGTTACGACATAATACGCAGCCATATAATATTTTATCAGATCTCTCTTATGCAGGTAACAGCCATACAAATGTATCGTGGTCTAGCAAATTTTTATAAAATACTGAGATAATTCAAGTAGATTTCCTCTTTGTTCATCGGTGTTTTCCCTGCTATCGAAATACGAGAAACAATTCACTTGTTATTTCCAAGATTTCGGGAACCCATAGAGGAAAATATTATTTTCCCTACAAAACTCATCAAATAGTAATAATACTGTTAATAATGATGCCAACAATAACAATAATAGTAATGATGATAACAACAGTTATGAGAAAAACGTCCAAAACAAATCATCATCATCAATAATAATAATAATAATAATAATAATAAGTCTTTTGAAAATATAATAAAAGTATGGAATAAACCTACATTACTGACATTATACAAAATCACCAACACTGAGGTCCTTTTTATTCCAGAATTATTTCCCTAAGGTTATATTGTCAGGCCAAAATTTTGGATACTGTTGAATCGTAGTTACTTCACGTGACACCCTTTAAACTGTATTTAATACCCCAATCATCCCTTATCAATTTGTTATATAACATTCCAGGGAATAAAGTCATTTGTGCGCTGAACAATTATATGTCAGAAAATGGACTTATTCTAATGGCCCACCTACTGACCTCTTTACATATAACAGGCTATGAAACACAAGCTATCTTTGTAAGGCTACACATGAAGAAAACAATTTCATAAATAATGAAATAATTTTCCCTTTCACTTTGGTGTACACAGCCAACTTGCAGAATTTATAAAGCCGATTGAACTGTATTGTCTCCTCATCACTAGCAAAATACCAAAGGCCACTAAACAATGCCCAGAATTTTGTTCGTTTGAACTGAAGGTTATTGTACACGCTAAAATATAATATTAAATTATACAATACTGTACGCTATGGCTCGTAAATAACTGCAGATTAATTACTTAGGAAGAATTAGTTTTAACAGAAAAAAATGGATTATGAATTCACTAGAATGTTTATAAACGCCGTTCTCACCTGGAATAGGAAAGGCCTTATGTTATCCTATTCAAAGGATTAAAACCACGTCTACATGAAAACACTATCAATTTTGAATAACATATGCATTTGGCCACGATCTAGATTAAGCTCATATAAGACATGAAAAATTTAATACACAAAAATTCAAACTAAAAATATGAAGATACCTCGAGTATCCTTCACTTTTGTTTGCTTACACAAATTAGCCACAAGTAAGCAAAGAACGTTAAGTAAAAAGGGGATTAGGGGAGCAGAACATTAGATGGTATATTATCACCATTACAAGCTAAGCTACAAAACTAGTTGGAGAAGCAGGAACCATTTCGACCATGTTGAGAACATGCAAAAAATGTACTGATGTCAAGAAGAGTTAGGATCACCTTTAACATCCAACTAACATGAAATATTTCTCTACGACTGTCCACAAACAAGTATTTACCAGATTCTAGCCGGAATAACAGGATGCTATTTTAGTATTCGACTGTCTGGGATGTACCTGAGAGAGAGAGAGAGAGAGAGAGAGAGAGAGAGAGAGAGAGAGGGGGGGGGGGGGAAGGCCACACAATACAGCGTATAGAACAATTATAATACTTTAAGACGTGTATTCAATTTTTTCTGTACCTCCTGGGGAATAGCAAAAGAAGGTCAGCGCTCTCTGTTGATAACATATCGAGCATCTAACAAGGAAGTAAACGCGCAGAAGAAGTGTTACAGGTTGCTCCTATCTGAACGAGGAATTCCCATTCCCTTGATCGACAGTCGTCCCACGATGCAACCTTGAAGCCTCTGCTCATAATGATGTTGTGACTTCTCGCATTTAAAAAAAAAAAAAAAAATAGCAAGCGGTCCCTCCGCTGCCTCGTGATAGGACGTTACGCACAGTCACTGATAAGGTACACACGTGTATATCACATCGTGTTTTATCAACACAGACAATGGCAGGCAATCATGGCAGACATCATGAACATTCCAAGGCCCAGGAGGAAGAGGAACCGTTTTTGAAGTTCAATTACATTATAAAGTGTAATTAAGAAAATAGTTGCATGGCAACGAAGTTGATGTATATATGCATACTAAATATTGTGATTTTGATTTTTCCTGATGTGTCACTATAAATTTTGACATTTTCTATAAACAATGCTTATAAAAAAATAATGTGATGATCTCAAAGTTAGCTAAATCTTTTATCGTTTTACATTTCAGTATCATGAA
>NC_090750.1:40216462-40228962 GCF_036898095.1 Palaemon carinicauda | reverse complement strand
TGTCTAAGAATATTCAGAAAAGATTCCGCGCACAATATCGCTTGGTATTCAACCTCTCAGTCGACCATGGCAAATACTTTTGCATCTTGGAAATTTCTGAAGTAAAAAGCCTTTTTTTTTTTTTTTAATAACGGAAATGAAAGCTTCTGTTTTACAACTTCATAAATGAAAAATTATATTGAGAATTTCAAAGGTAAATTAATTTTAGGAATTCGTTAATCAAAAAGGATTTTGAATACATTTCCAAAACAAATAAAAAAATATAAATTAGAACATCTAATATCTACCATTGTATATTAAAAATTCCGGTATTGGATTTTCCCCATATTCATATGATAAAGATCATATACTGGTATTTCAAAAATTCTACAACTAGATAGTTCATTCGGTCTTATAACTAATTCACATACAGTAATGCTAGTGATAAAGAGATTGAGTGATCCATACTGAAACATGAAAAAATTGCATACTTTATTCTTATAATTGATTACAATCAACACAGTAACTTATCTAAAATAATCAAAATAATATTCTGTATTTAGCAGGTATTTTTCAACGAAAAGTAGAAACAAAAAAATCAAATGGGAAAAAAGTGGTTTGGTGAGCGTGCTAAAAATATTTTCTATAATGAGATGCTGTGACGGCTCACCGGATAGCCTGCCTCTCTCTCTCTCTCTCTCTCTCTCTCTCTCTCTCTCTCTCTCTCTGATCGATTACATACGTGTTTTGTTACTTTTAATTAAACTTACCATGTCTCTTTTTTAAACCAATAAGGCAATTTAAAATGCTCTGAACTGTAATTGCGACTCTACTTTGGCTTCGTTCACGGAATAAACACCGTCCCCAAAAAGACTAAATTTAACGAACAAATCAGTTTCCGAGCAAAGTATAAAACTTTAGCCTTTAGGATTTGAAACACAAACACTGTTCATTGAAAAAGCGGGAAAAAAAATCAACCAGATTTGGGAAAATGTTATCTACGTGTCTAAATATACGACACTGGTTACACAGACATACTTTGAGCAATGGTATACACTGCTTGCAAACAAATGACGTAGTGTTGGCACAAGCACAATCTCCTGGTGGGCAAAAGGAAGTTCCCCATTTCATGTGCTAGAAACTCTTCAGATCGACTCTGAGATTTTTTTCAAGGAATAGCTCCGCTTAATGACAAATTCCTGATATATGAAAAGGATTAAAAATGTTTAAAAAAAAGAAGAGTTAATCTATATATTTAGTTGACCAGTAACTTATCACACGTTTTAAAAAGAATTACATTAGTAATAACATATTATGCCTTAAAGAAAGATAGCAAAGAAATTTTCTTATTGAGCATTATTAATGCAAGTAGCTTTACCTCTTCTCATCTGGATATATATATATATATATATATATATATATATATATATATATATATATATTCTGCATATATATATATATATATATATATATATATATATATATACAAGAAGCTTTTATCTCTTTTCATCTTATATATATTGTGTGCATATATATGTATATATGTACCTATGTACATTAAATATATATATATATATATATATATATATATATATATATATATATATATATGTGTGTGTGTGTGTGTGTGTGTGTGTATATGCATAAATATAGTTTATATATACATATATACCGTATATACACATATATATGCACATAACCACATTCACGTGTGTATATATCTATATATATATATATATATATATATATATATATATATATATATATGTGTGTGTGTGTGCGTGTGTATATATATGTATATATATGTGTATATATATATATATATATATATATATATATATATATATATATATACTGTATATTTACTGTATATGTGTGCCTGCCTGTATGGTTGAGTGTGATTTTTCAAAAAGACTCCCTTTTGAGTTTTATGAGACTGCTGGAGTTATCGGGAAAACCATTACCTGCAAACAATCTCAATAGAACTGTAAAGACACGATTTCCTAAAGTCGTAGACTTCCTTTGCTGCTAAAGGTGCATTTATCTAATGACCAAATTCTTAAAAATAGCCGTAGAATATTTTTGTGTCCATTCGCAGAACTGGATTTTCGTTGGAAATATTTTTCTATTTTTCGGATGAGAATTTAGGGTGCGGTATTGTAATGATGTTTTATTCTTTTCATTTATGACAAACATGGTACATTTTTTACGCTTCTCTGATTAAAAAGAACCCAATCTATATCCGAAGTCAATTTATCTAAAAGCATAGAGCCAATAGTATCATAACGCTTTTGTTAAATGGAATAGGGTTTTGGGTTTTATCAATATTATTTGATTATATACGGCGGGAACAAAGAAATGAAAAGTCAATCGTTGTGTATAAAACTTTATATCATAACAAAAACTATTTTTTTTTTTTTTGCAAAAAAGTATGAATAAATTAATGAAACCAAACAAAGAGTCGTTAAAATACATCAATATAAGAATAAAGTTAAAACATTTTATTCCAATATTCTTTGATGAACACAAACCTAATAGGCAAAAATTACAATAATTGTCCTAATTACTGAGAAAGCTCCAGTTGACAATTAAATGATCACTGAAATTCCCTTGCAATGATTACCCTAATTACTCTAGTGTTACTTATGAGGAATATTTTCTCGTTGGTTGTACAATTGAGTTCAGGAAAAAAAACTGATATAAATGTATTACCATGAAGGATTATCTTAAGACTTAGGGGAAGTTTTGGTAAGGCAACATTTATATACCAATCATTAACATATTTTACATTATAATCATATTACCATATTTTCAAAGCCATTAAATTATATATATATATATATATATATATATATATATATACATATATATATGTATATGTATGTATATATATATATAAATTATATATACATATATATATATATATCCAAATGTATATGTATATATACATACATATACATATAGTGTATATATATATATATATATATATATATATATATATATATATATATATATATATATATATATATATATATATACAGTATATATATATATATATATATATATATATATATAAAGTTGATTAGATAATACATTTTTATTTAAGTCGAAAATAAATAAAAATAAGTCAGTATTAAGCAAAATTATGATTAGCATGCAAACTTATTCGTCATATAAAATAACTTAAAGTTAGTTGGAAAACAGTACCGATAGAGCTAACTAAAAAACAAAACAGATTTACGCAAGTGTGAAATTCTACTGAACAGTAATACAATGAACGTGTCAGTTAGAATTACGCTGAATTTGCTTTCACTTATTAACGGGAAATGCTCGATGTTGAAACCAGGAATATATATATATATATATATATATATATATATATATATATATACCTGGTTGCAATATCGAGCATTTCCCGTTAATAAGTGAAAGCAAATTCAGCGTAATTTTAACTGCTCGATATTGCAACCAGGAATATATATATATATATATATATATATATATATATATATATATATATATATATATATATATATATATATATATATATATATTTAAATACTATGATAACATGATGCAAAAATATAATTGAGCATGCTGTAAAGAGTGCGCATTAATGAATATGCTACAACATTTGTCGAGATATTAATCTATTCTAAAAGAATAAACTAAAATATATCTGACACATAATCAAACAAAACCGACCATACAGATGTTAAAAACACAAATAGCTTCAGCTCCTGCAACTTTGGCGCAAGCAGTGCAATCTCCGACTAAAAAAATAAACGTTTCCCAGAAAACAGAAAAGGCCGGAAAGCAAAGGGCGCTCTGGGAGTCATTTACTAGGCAGAGTGACAACAGGGCGTCCTTACATTCCTCTCCTGATAAGTTATGTCCAACTCGCGAATTATGCTCAGTGGAATCTGCACAGTACAGGATACCAGAAAAGAATGTAAAAACGTTAGGAACTTTTACACAAAAACAGAGAGGAAGTCAGAGAAAAGCAGGATTTTTGGGGAAAATGGGAAGGATATTTTGTGGATGATAAAGATGAAAAAATAATATTCGATACCGATGCATAGATGGGAAAGCTTGTATCGAAAAGGAGAATATCCTTTTCATTCTAAAATACAGTTTTTTTTACGACTTTAAAACAATTACAGCAAATCTATTTCACGTATGGTATGACGGAACCGATTTCTCCTTTTTTTCCTATTTAGAAAATTGAATTAAAACCGATTTTTTATACTTTGCATTCAGAATCAATGGAAGGGCACATTAAATTCCAGGAATTACACACTAACTTGAATTGACTGGACAGGTAAAATTGTAACGTTGCGAAGAATCTTCTGGTAATGACGAGTGATTTTCATTATCTATCAGCAGAAAGACCGCTTTTGATTGAACCTACGTGAGAAAACTGAATAGCAGAGAAAAGATGGGATGATGTTAAACTCCAACGGGGATGATGAATCAGCAGATGCAGTACCAATTTAAAGAATAAGTTAACTGAAAGATGAAATAATCGAAGAGGAAACGGATCTTCTTTAACCTTGAATAATGACCGTAAACAATGAGAAATCTTCTTAAAATTTTTAAAATTAATTTCCACTTTAATAATATTAAACAAATATGCTGTATAATGAAGCTACAGTACATAGCAGACCAACTAAAACGATCAAAAAATTTAATAATATGCTCTACTTTTCACAAATATATCTTTCTTGAAGGGAATAACTAAAGAAAATCTTTCAATATTCTCAACACCATCATCATCTCCATTCCTCTTTCAGTTTCAATATATTTCATGAGTTGATACATGACCCGAAACACTTGGTGATAAAAACAATATAGATAAAACCTGACAATGTGGGCGACATTGTCATTCAATTTTCCATTAACATTAAATGTAATGCGCAAAACGCTTCAATAACAATATAGCGAGTCATTATCACGTACGAGACAGATGAATTAAAGTTGAAAATCCCTGGCAAACAACGAGATGACTAATACCAAAAATCCTATGAACAAAAGAAATAACTAATTATTACCTGCTCATAACAACGAATGTGTTTTTACTTAAATTTCTGTTATTTTCATTTCTTCCTCATTTCTTAGTTACTTTTATCTATTTACCTATATGTATAAACATATACGTAGTTAGATTACGAACACACAAACGTGACTGATATATACATATATTTACACACACACACACACACACACACACACACACACATATATATATATATATATATATATATATATATATATATATATATATATATATATACCTGCAAGATCTATTTCAATGTTGTTATAATGTTCATTACTTCCCTTGTAGTTTATTTATTTCCTTATTTCCTTTCGTTATCGAGTTATTTTCCCTGTGGGAGCCCTTGGGCTTATAGCATCCTGCTTTTCCAACTAGGGTTGTAGCTTAGCAAAAAAAAAAAAGAAAAAAAAAAAAAAAGTATGTGTGAGTAGGGCGATATGAAGAAGGGGAAAAATATACTATCAGATGGACTGGGAAACCTCAATCAAAGATAAAAAAGCTATTGTAGTTTCTTGAAGATAGTTATGGACTATTCAAGAGAACTTGCAATATGCCCGTAATAAGAAGGAATTAAAACAGTACAGATGTCAAATACATTGCAGTTCAAATAATGGATGATTCTGTTTTACAGAATTTTTATATTATAAGAAAAATCTTTATATTGGTATTCTTTGAACACGATGAGAGCAGTATGGATGTGAATGACAAGGACGTCTCAGTTATTTCATTATTAGTTAATAAAAAAATCAGCCAAATTTAATTTGAAAATAACAATAGGTCCATTAGTAGCCCTTTATTCAGAAAAAAAAAATGGCGATGATCCTCTCAGCCATCACACCTCAGATGGATTACATCGCTCACATATAAATTTTATCGCACTACTTTCGGTTATTTTAATTTCGTAATTTGATGTAAAAAATTATTCCAAAATCAAAAATAACAAAAAATCAGGTAGGATAAAATATCCGATACCCATTGCAACATTGAAAGCAGAGAGCTGAATTTACAATTTGCAGACTCCGGCCACCATCAATATCCCATGAAGGCAGAAAGAGATAATAAAAGTAGGACATCCGATGAAGATTCCTCAAAAAATAAAATTTCATACCCAGAAAAGTAAGCTCTTTAAAAATACAGTTTACAGTACAGCGTATATTCAGTATCATGTAATCTGTAAAGCGCTTTACGTAAAGTAAGTGTTATGACACAAATACCAGTGCTTGCGCAACATTCGTCTTCATGCTTGGCGTTAGAAATAACAAATAATGCTGTAAGCCACGACTGAGCTTGAAGGGCTTTCCCATGAAAAAAATGTGTAATCTTCAGGCTTCAATTCTCACAGTGAGAGAGAGAGAGAGAGAGAGAGAGAGAGAGAGAGAGAGAGAGAGAGAGAGAGAGAGAGAGAGAGAGAGAGAGATCCTTCTCCACCTCCACGTGATATATATACATATATACATACATACACACATACATATACTGTTTATATATATATATATATATATATATATATATATATATATATATATATATATATATATATGTACATATATATATATATATACATAAGGAGAGGAGGGGGAAAAATAAATTCTACACTCCCGACCATATTGATAATCACGACATTATCTGGCTGAGGCATCAACATGAACCTTTCCTTTAAAGATGTATATATCACTAATTTACATTTATGCGACTTATAAAGCAATAATTTACTTTCATACGAATTATAAGAAAATAATTTACTTTCATACGAATTATAAGAAAATAATTTACTTTCATACGAATTATAAAGTAAATACTGGATATTGATTTTCTATCAAAAGTATAAATATTCCTTGAATAAAAGCTAATATAAGCCGGGAATCATATTATTTCAGTGGTGACTAAAAAATATTAAAATAAAGTGGAGTTAGAGATAAACATATTTGGAACCTTTTAGAAACTTTTTTTTATATACCACTAACATTTTGTAATAAATATTCTATACTTTCTTTTGGAATAAAAAGATTTAAGACCACCTTCGATATGTGGAATGTCTTTTCAGTTACTCTAAACAAAATGAAATTTAAATCTAAAGTTTGATACATAAAATTCAATAAATCTTTATGACAACTAAGAACAAAGAAATTAAGCACAAGATACAAAGATCTATATCTAAATCTTTTAAGGTATTATTCAAAAGATTTTAATCATAATTAATACATAAACAAGACATATTTAAAAAACGCACATCAACACCCCTATTACAAATACATGCCTTTAACTTTAAGGTAACATTCTATCAAATAAAATTAGTAACCGCATGCGCCATATATTCAGAGCAGAATGCTTAGTGAAAGTAAATCTTGAAAAGAACCAACGCCATAAATTTTTCAAGTTCATAAAAAGTTATGTTGACTTTATTTGATGAATGCGGGGTGGTTTAGCAGGAAATCTCTTGATGCCATACGGAAAGAGGCAAACAGAAGGTAACCCCGCCCCTTTTGTTAACAAACTTCAAAAACGCCCTAAGCAGAGACCATTCTTTTCCCTACATAATAAAGTTTCTCAAATAATCCAGCAAGATCTGTGAATTCTTTTACAACTTTCAGCATAAATTACCTTTGTCGATATGAAGTCACTTCGACAAAACAACTACTAAGGCCACCCTACGCATTCATCATATAATATTACGTCAATCAACCACTTGATTAGGATACATTTATATTAAAATCAATAACATATTCATTAGTAGCGAACTGTTTGGTTATGTCACAATGTAGCTATTTTCAATACTCTGAAGATAAACAACAATAGCTGTGTAGTACTAGAGTACAAGGTTGTCTTTATAACAAAAGTTATTGATGAAGCAAATTGGATAGCAGGCTTAATGACAACGATGGCTGTCCATCAATTCAGCCAAAGGAAAGGAGGAACCAACCCTACCTAGTAAGGTGTTGAATTAGTTCCCCTTACATTATACATACATACATATATATATATATATATATATATATATATATATATATATATATATACATTATATATATATATATATATATATATACATTATATATATATATGTATGTATGTGTGTGCATAAAATATACATGCGTTGTATGCTTATATATTCATCTACACATTTACGTTTGTGGGAAAATATCTACCTATAATATATATATATATATATATATATATATATATATATATATATATGTGTGTGTGTGCATATATATACAGTATATATGTATGTATATATATATATGTATGTGTGTATATATATATATATATATATATATATATATATATATGTGTGTGTGTGTGTGTGTGTGTGTGTGTATACAGGAAGGTTGGGGCATCTGGAACGCCGTAGATTTAATAAAAATAGGATGGAGAAAAGCCAGCGTAGCATCATACATTTATTTTCCAAAATTTCGAGACTTTGGGTCTCATCATCAGGGCTGTAAAATATACAAAATATACAAATTAAAAAAACTCAGTATTAATGTTAATATAAATAGAACAACGAAAAGTTAGTTCATTTTTTAAATGATTATATTTAACTTTAACGTTGTTCTATTTATCTTAACATTAATACTGAGTCTTTTTTAATTTGTATATTTTACAGCCCTGATGATGAGACCCAAAGTCTCGAAAATTTGGAAAATAAATGTATGATGCTACGCTGGCTTTTCTCCATCCTATTTTTATATATGTATATATATACAGTGTATATATAGATTATATATATATATAGGCATATATACATATAGAGTATTTCTATTTGTTTCTATTGGTAACGCTATAGAAGCAGGCGGCGTCATAGTCAGGTTCCAAATCTCATAAAAGTGATTTTTTAATTGGGGGTGGTAGTTTTCCTGCCAAAATTATGAAAATTCATATCTAGGGGTATTTTGATATGATAAATCCATTGCAGCATGGTGCCAAAGCGAGAAATGACCGGAAATGGATCAAAATGGCATCTGTTTCAAGATGGCTGCCATTTCGTGTAATATCTGTATAGATAAACATATTTTGTCAGTTTGACTGAACAAAGTGATCTACACTTAATATGTATACCTCAGTGAGTTCATTTTTAATGATTTAATTGAATGAACACATTCTTGTTGCCTTAAATCCAAGATGGCCGCCAAAACAGAGGGTTTAGACTATCTCTGTAATTTACGGAATTGTCTCCATTGATTGCAATTTTTCACAAATGATATGGAAACATCAGTACTGATTTTGAACAATGTTACACAGATTGCAGCATCACAATTAGTAGTTTTTAATAACATATAGTTATATGTAATGAATATATTTTATTGTAACTGGTACTACTTCACATGGGATACGATATTATGTTGAACTAGGTATCAAAAAGTAGTCTAGCTGCGGGCGGCTAATGCAGGTGCAACTGATGATAAACTTAAACAAAAGTGCACACAGGCTCAAAAGTTAAAACTTAATTCACTTTTAACATAAAACATTTGCTAATTTTTTAAACTGTCCACAACTGCTAAAACAAACTAGACAAAATTATTTATGCATGGCTGGTCTTCTTTGGATCTCTTATGACAAAGGATTGTACATTGAAGTTTAGATTTGAAACAACTGCACTTGTTTGATTGGCAGCCAGTTTTACAATTACATGACACCATTTCAATGACAGCGTCTGGAATGGGATGATTTGTCATCATAACTGGTATCAATTTCTGTTTCTCACTAAGTTGAACCCCACGGAGATCAGAGCATTTGTTTTCATTTCAAGTACAGGCTCAGTAGCATTTTGCCATACATGCGCTTGAAGGAAGGCACGAGAGATGTGCAGCCGAGCTGCATCACTAGTAGGGGGTATTTCTTCTGGGCGATTGGTAGTCAATATACTCTTAACTCGCATGGCGTCCAACGATGATGACTGGTTGTCTTTGTACAATCTGCACATGAAGACTTCAACGTGCTTGTAGTCAATTTCAGATGGGCTTTTAACGTTAGTATTGTCCAGAAGATTGTGGAAATCCTTAAAAGTATTCCATGCAGTTGATTTGCCAATGCCATATATATAACTCGTGGTATCACATCCAGTTAAAGAGTGAAGAAGGGGGATAGATATAGGATCCATGCCTTGGCTTATGATTCCTTCTACCACAAATTTGATGTCTGTGATCTTTTGTTTTTTTCCAATCTGCTGCTGTAAATACACTTTCCTATTTCCAAAATGTTTGTAGTTGGCAAGAAGAATCACAAATACATCAGTATCCTGTGACACTACCACAATATGTTCCGCGGTTGAATTGACTATGCTTAATACCATACGGGTATCTGCTTCCTCATGGTCAGACTCCATGCTATCTAACTGTATGCCCAAAGAGGATGAACGGACATCCATGGGGTCTTCAAATGCCCCAGAGACAACAATAATCTTATCTTGAGGTGCATTTTTGATGAGAGTATCACCAAGGAGCTGCTGCAGAGCAATCTTGTTATCATTTATGCTCAAAAAGCTTTTGAAGTTGTCACCTTGAGGCAGGTTTACTTCTGGGGAAATTACTTTTGGCACCGCTTTGCGTTTTTGTTTTCTTTTTCCTTGTTTGTCTTTGGATTTAGAGGCCCTAGCACTTCGTGTGTCATCTTTGATGGAAGTTCCATCATAGCGGTCCATCACAATGTCTATCCTTGTGCTTGGAAACTTTCATAATAATAAGGTACCACCAAAGACTGTTCATTACATAGGTCTTGAAATCGACTCCAGCATTCAGATACTAAAACTGCTTGACCCCGACACGTGCGCCATTGAATTTCCAGTTTCAGTTGATTGAATATAGCGTTATGAGAAGCTTGGCTTATGCTACTTTCCTCACTGCATACTGTTACACGAGCTCGATTACGTAAACATAGTGAGTGATAAAGGACATCACCAGCTATAGCATCCCGAGCAGATTCCAATCTTGCCATAAGTTCAAAATCACCCATAGCAATGTTTTGTAACTTTTCGTGCATACTGAATGTTCTGGCACATGACAGCTCACCACTTTCTACCCCAGAACAACATAACACACAGTGAGTGCCCTTTATGTAAGTTTTGGCCTGACTTCTAAGGAATACTCTTCCAGAATTATCCAAACCACCCATGTCCATATCAGTAGCGTCTGCATTATCAGAAAAACGGTCGAGTTTAAGTTTGCTCATGAAATTAGGCCTACATTCACGGTGCCATACTAGCTTGGGATGATCAGTTTCCTCAAAGATATCATCTAGTATAGCCAACGCCGCTGTTATGCAGGCTGGCCTCTCTACCTTGTTTTTCCAGAGTTCACATTGTGATTTTATGTCTTGAATATTTGTAACATCAGAAACAGGCTTATTTTTCCTAAACTTTGTCTTTGGGTCCTTCTTATCATTTTGATAAACAAAGCACTTCTGCTCATAATCAAACTGTGCTGGGCGCTTGGCCGATGACGCCATATCCCTAGTTATTATACTTCTACGATGCAGTTATTTCACAACCTATTGCTGAAATGAGAACATATTATTACCCCAAACTATCTATACTAATATAATTTATATGAAAACATCATAAACGTTGTCCTGTAAAATGAATAATCAGTTTGATTTTGTGAATATTTAAACAAAAAATTTAGAAATTCAAAAAATAAAGGGCAATGTTAACGTATACATTTTAGTGGCCATCTTGAATTTAAGACTACACAAATTCATAAAATCAATAAAATTACTTGAAATAGACTCGTTTAGTCCCAAACAGTAAAAACAGATAATTTTGTTCAATGAAATGGACAAAATATTGTTATCTTCGCAGAAATGGTACGAAATGGCGGCCATCTTTAAATGGACGCCATTTTGAGCCATTTCTGTTCATTTTTCGCTTTGGCACCATGTTGCAATGGATTTGTCATGTCAAAATCTCCCAAGATAGAAAATTTCATAATTTTGGCAGAAAAACTACCACCCCAATGGAATTTTTAGTTTTGGACCCTGACTATCATATAAAGGGTAATGATCCCTTTGGAAAAAAAAAAAAGGTCCTTAATGGAAAGTCCTTGTTCTCTGGAAACTATCGGAAATCCCTTCATTGCCCCGGCAAGCTCTGCTCGATGTAAGTCACTGAATGCGAACGGTATGATGTTTATAGCAAGTCTTACCAGGGGTGTGCGTCTATGATAGACAGATTGGCCAAGGCACCAGCCCCCCGTGGAGATACTACTGCTATAGGTATTGGGTCCTTTGAATGGCCAGATGGTACTACATTGTATTTCTCTTTCTCGTTATGGTTAACTTTTACCTTTACCTACATACACAGAATAGTCTGGCCTATTCTTTATACATTCTCCCCTTTGCTCATACAACTGATAACATTAGGACAACCAAAATATTCTTCTTCACTCAAGGGGTTAACTACTTCACTGTAATTGTTCAGTGGCTATTTTCCACTTGATAAGAGTAGAAGAGACTCTTCAGCTATGGTAAG
>NC_090750.1:40196462-40206462 GCF_036898095.1 Palaemon carinicauda | reverse complement strand
TATATATATATATATATATATATATATATATATAAATACACACACACACACACATATATATATATATATATATATATATATATATATATATATACACATATATACATATATATATATACACAAGCGCACACATATTAGGATGCTGTTTCTTGAGATAAATAAAGGTCAGGTAAGAGGGTTGCTTAGGGTGAAGAGATACGTCCATGTTTTAAAATGCAGTTGGGCGCAGCCATAGGCAACAAGAACTGCTGCTATAAAGAGTAGTATTCACTCAAGCAAAAGAAAAAAAAACAAATTTCCTTGAAGGCTATTAATGTTAATCGTAGGAGTTAGACGCACGAGGTGGGAAATAGTAGTGGTTGACAAAATGATGATTATTCACATGACATTTGAATATAAGCCATGTTGGCAGCAGCGCATTCCAACGACTGAGAGAGAGAGAGAGAGAGAGAGAGAGAGAGAGAGAGAGAGAGAGAGAGAGAGAGAGAGAGAGAGAGAGTATGCGTGCGTAAAAATTTGTATTTTACTCGCGTCCGATAGTGTCCTCCATGTAACGAACAGCATCTACCTGGTTAGCAGCTAATTAATTTGAATGAATTAAAA
The DNA here is from genome assembly GCF_036898095.1 of Palaemon carinicauda. Taxonomy (NCBI): domain Eukaryota; kingdom Metazoa; phylum Arthropoda; class Malacostraca; order Decapoda; family Palaemonidae; genus Palaemon; species Palaemon carinicauda. Next base: position 40,205,859 of record NC_090750.1, on the reverse strand, counting down.
TGAATTTTATTTTGTAATTATACAATGATTCATTAAGGAGAGCAGATCAAATTAACAATTCTCTCCTTTGTATCATATAATGAATGTTCTTAGACTTTAAATATTTTTCTTTTATAACCCGAGAAACACTTTGACAATCGCCGGGGTAATACACACACCTTTATGTGTATGCATATATACAGTATATATAATGTATATAATATATATATATATATATATATATATATATATATATATATATATACATATATATACACACATACACACACACACATATATATATACATATATATATATATATATATTATATAAATAAATATATATATATATATATATATATATATATGTGTGTGTGTGTGTGTGTGTGTGTGTGTGTGTATATAGTCAAATGCTAGGCTGTTGAGGTAAGTATTCTTCTTTGAAAACAATCTATTGTTTACCTATCAACAATGACTAATACTTAACACTTCAGACATAATTAAACAATAATTATCATGGAACAATTCAGATAAATATCTCACATAGGATAAATCACATAAAATAAGAGAAAAAAATCTCTAAATTGAAAAAGCTTAAAAACAAATGAATATCCTTTTTAAACTATTCTTTAAATCCCATGTTGCTATGGTTACACCAGTTATTCCATCTGTGCATCCCCGAAAATTGTCTTGAAATATCCCAAAGATTTTACTTTTATTACTTTGAACAAGCACTCGATAATATTGCCCGAACAATTCACGTTTCTCTTATAGAAAATAATAGAGATGATGACTAAATTCGCTCTTTTGGGTGAAAAAGATCGATTATCTGCTACGTAAAAATTGTTTGCCAAAAATTTCATGGTATGTTAAGTTATTGATGAGAAAATTGTAAAGTAATGTAGTTATCATTACTAACGGGAATATCATGATTGTTACCAATATGTAATGGTGTATGATAGTCATATGCCACACCACTTAAGAGTAGTTTCTGAGGTATTGACTTCGCAATGGAACATACTGTAATACTTGGTGACAAACGCCACACTTCCCCCGAGACGCAAGTCATTAAACTGGTTCCTGGGTGCGGGGTAAACAGATCATGAAAAAAAAGAAAAAAAAATCAACTACAAATAACTCAATCTAAAATAATTCTGGGTGATTGGTGTACTTACGTTAAGTTACCTCGTGCATCGGGAGTAGCACCGTAACAGCACTTGTGAAATAATTATGAGATAAAACAACTAAACCATTCCAAATTCATAAAATTAATCTTGCAGCCATCTTATGCACAAATAAATCCTTTACCAGAGCAGTGCTGGACACACTATAAAGAAACACGCATCTTTTCATAAATCTTCGTTGCATGGAGATAGGCAAGTGTCAGAAATTCACGCAATTTTATTGCTATTGAAATATACATCCATCATTACTCATTGAAAGCCTCCACCAAACAGTAAAAAATAATAAACACAGGAGCAGACAATATTTATGAAAAAATACACCGTTTGAGCTTCGCATTTCTCTGAAAAGTTAAGCCTGCGTTCACTGCTCGCCTCCTCTTGTATGCTTTCTCAAATGCATACAAATACAACATATACAGCATATACACCCTCTGCAGTGACGTTTCAATGCTTTAGAATTTTATATAAAGCACCCCACCCCTTTCTGCTTTTTCCATCTTATATAGATGTGTATATAAGCACAAATATACGCACAAGTATAAATATACATCTTAGAAATATATTCATAGTTGCATTGACCTGTGCATTCTTCGTGGGGCTGTCTTTGTTGCACTGTTGATGTAAACGAAGTGAGGGGAGGAACTCCCACCACTTGATGAGAATTCTCGCTCTTTATATAGAAATAAACACCACCGCCAACTTTTCTCGCTAGCTGACTGAAACAATTTTGTTGACAAACAAAAACCCAGAGACACTGACACTTTTTTTTTTTCTTTTCCGCTACCTTTCGTAAGTGAATGCTTTCCTCTTATCACTTTCCCCATCAACAACACCCAACGAACTTCGCAGACAACAACAACACGTTCTTCCAAGCAGCACGTCGCGATCGCATTGCCACTGTCAAGATGGAGAACCGATTCCCAGCATCGAGGGAACTCGGAAGCATCTCCACCAGGCGGAGCCAGACAAGGCACACACGAAATGCCACTTGTAGAGGCGCAAGGAGTTTGCCACCAGGCAACAGCGTCGGGGGGTTCTGAGCCGTTCGTGAAAGCGGCACGCTATCGCCCTCTCCTGCAAACACTGGTGGTGGAGGTGGTGGAGGAGGAGGAGGAAGAGGTGGAGGAGGAGGAGGGTATTGGAACCGGGAGGTGGAGGATTACCCCTCCGGATTGGGAGGCCTCCGCTGGAGGTAGTGAAGGGTGGAGATGCACCCAGCGCTGAGGGACATGTGGGGGAGTAAAGCACAGAGAGAGAGAGAGAGAGAGAGAGAGAGAGAGAGAGAGAGAGGAGAAGCAGAGTAGTAACCGATGGAGGAGGAGAGTTAAAAGTTAAGTTGAAAGACAAAGGGATAGGGGAATGCTTTAAAAAGAAGAGAAAAGATAAAGAAAAGGGAGGAGGTAAACATACAGCTGAGAGGAAATGTAAAAAGAGATGAAAAGAGAAAGAGAACGTTAGAAGAAGAAGGAGAAAGGGAGGCAAATGGGTGGAGCCATGCTGTACCTCCAACTTGAACCCGTTTCAGATTGATTCGTCAGTAGCCCAGAGAGGAGGAGGAGGAGGAAGAGGAGCAACGGTAGGAGGAGGTGATAGGGAGAGGACTGCGTTATAAACCCCATCTCTCTCTCTCTCTCTCTCTCTCTCTCTCTCTCTCTCTCTCTCTCTCTCTCTCTCTCTCTCTCTCTCTCATTGTTGCGTCTGTTAGTCTAAAGCTATCTCTCCATTGATTTCTTTAGCGATCATAAATTTTCTACGCTCTCTCTCTCTCTCTCTCTCTCTCCTCTCTCTCCTCTCTCTCTCTCTCTCTCTCTCTCTCTCTCTCTCTTAAGGTAATGAGTATTTGACAGTACCAAACACCTTTAAATAATGAATAAAAATAACATGTCGAAAAAACTATACGAAACAACAAACAAACAAAAATCTTCGAGATAAAAAATAGTGGAATAAGTAGACATTTAAAATTGGGGCAGTGCAATATTGCACGCCGGTTATGCCGTACACCTTTGAAGTTACCGAACGTCTGAACGCCATAGGCTTCCCATCGCCCCCGCCCTTAACTCTCTCTCTCTCTCTCTCTCTCTCTCTCTCTCTCTCTCTCTCTCTCTCTCTCTCTCTCTCTCTCTCTCCCCCATGAAATTGTAGTGCTAGTTATTCATTTTTCTTATCTACTTGGGATACAAATCTCTCTCTCTCTCTCTCTCTCTCTCTCTCTCTCTCTCTCTCTCTCTCTCTCTCTCATGTTACTATACAATTTACGCCCTCCAAAGTTACGCAACCAATAAACGCCTGAACATCATCCTTTTCAATACTAGACAAAAAAAAAAAAAAATCTACACATGAATTTTGTTTTTTAAATCTTTTTATTATCTTGAATTTTATCCGTTTTATATTTTTTTCATTTTATTTTATTTCACGTCTATAAACTATCTATCCTATCAACAATCACAGCCATCGGCAACGCCCCATTAAAAAAACCTTCCCTCCCGTGGGCCTTATCATGTATTTCCATTACCACCGTGAGAAACTTTAGATGGAAACAACGTGTTGTCAGGTCAATAATTAAGAATTCGAAAGAGCGCTTAGTTCGTGCTAGGAATTAAGGAAAGGAATGGCTTCATTTTCATATGGGAGGCGAAAGGAATCGCCAATGAAGAACCCCACTAATTTTTTTTTTTTTTTTTAATTTATCATCCTTGGATTATTTATATAAAAAGAGGAACGTATAAGCCATGAAATGCGTACCCTCTTTTCAGAAAATTGACAGCATGAAACTAATTTCTAAATAGAGTAAAAATTAATAGCAGCTAATAAGTAGTTAGTAGGTAATCTTCTAATGTTATTGATAAATATACTTTATAATGACGGAAATGAAGTGAATAAAAACAAACTTCATAAAAGGAATTCACTAAAATTGAATTCTTCAAAATCATTGAAACAAGACACTCCTACATCCGAAGCTTCAGGGATCAAAGGATCAATTTCCAAAAGAGAAAAATAAAACGACGAAAGAACCAAAACATTGTTAACCAGAAGAAAAATATTTTCATACCGTGAGAAGTTGCCAGAAGAAACCAGAAAGGCACAATAACGTAATGCCCATAGAGAGAGAGAGAGAGAGAGAGAGAGAGAGAGAGAGAGAGAGAGAGAGAGATTCCCCGATTAAGAAAAGGACAAAAACTGGAAAAGGAGAGAGAGAGAGAGAGAGAGATAGAGAGAGAGAGAGAGAGAGAATTTCCCCTATTAAGAAAAGGGCAAAACTGAAAAAGCAGAGAGAGAGATAAGCTGGATTCACGAGAGAGAGAGAGAGAGAGAGAGAGAGAGAGAGAGAGAGAGAGAGAGAGAGAGAGAGATATAAGCTGGATTCACGAGAGAGAGAGAGAGAGAGAGAGAGAGAGAGAGAGAGAGAGAGAGAGAAGAGAGAGAGAGAAAGAGAGAGAGATATAGTGCCTGGATTCACACGAGTTAGGTGGAGAGAGACGTCTACATGCCTAACACGGAGAACCCTATTAAGTACACAAGAAGACAGTTAATCTACATACTCAAACAATCATTTCATAACGAACTTCATTTCAGCCGCTACATTTATTCGAATATGGATATGCGTAAATTTCTAGGGAAAGCCGAACATAATAACGCAGAATTACTATTATTATTATTATTATTATTATTATTAATTGCTAAGCTACAAACCTAGTTGGATAAGCAGGATGCTATAAGCCCAGGGGCCCCAACAGGGAAAATAGCCCAGTAAGGAAAGGAAACAGTGAAAAATAAAATATTTTAAGAACAGTGACATTAAAATAATATTTATTATATAAACTAAAAAATTAACAAAACAAGAGGAAGTGAAATTAGATAGAATAGTGTGCTCGAGTGTACCCTCAATGACGTAAAATGACGAAATGCTCAATCCGTGATATGTGAAAGAACAAAAAAGACTGAAGTACGTAAAAAGAACATTTTGTGAAGATGGATAAAAGTGGAGATACTATACGATAGTAAACACTACATGATCATAGCTAAGAGATACGAGGATCAACTGTATTTTCAAATGGTTATCTCACGAAATAAACGCGCGCTCATATAATTGGTAATTATGTACAAACATATTCGCATGAGTAAAATATAACATGAATAAATATAAACAACGAGATTGAAAATTTTATTTACTGTACATACATATAAGCTAAAGATAGTTTTGATTAGATCTAGATTGACGAATTTGGGCTATATGGTTAGGTACTGGGGACGAGGAGGCCATTCAACGTAGATGTGTAAACGTGAAAAACCCAACTGTTGCATTAAATAAATCAAAGTTACGAGTCTCGGCAGCAAGATGAAGGATGAAGGAAGTTGGGAAGAGAAGAAAGTAAAATGCTAAAGGGTGGATGCCATTAGGGCCTGAAAGTACGCTACAAAGACACTAAAGTAATGCCTACAGTGTATCGCGTTAGAGGCACTGACGGCACTACCTCTCAAAGGAACACTTTGCGAAAAATTTCCGCTAATACTAAAAGCAGACACACACAAAACCAAAGGATCATTCCAGATATACCGAATCCGAAATCGCCTTCCAATAATACTCAAAGATACGTTCTTGGATATGAGCAGCATTTCGTCATAATTCCTGAGAGGGAATTTCATGGGGAACAAATTCCATCATTTCTTCATTGAGCATCAAGGAAATTCGCAATGCAGCACCAAGCAGGTTTTGCTTTGATTGTGAAATTCACAATTTAAAATGAAGAGAGAAACTAGTTGTGACTGACGACAGACCCTCTTATGTACGAAATCATAAAAGCAATTATCAAGTGTAACTTGGCTGGACTTTCATGATATTATTGAAGTCGTCGTTTTTTCCTCTGACATATATTTCAGATTTTTCCTCTTGCATAAAATATTTAAGCTTTTTTTTCTTATAATCAAATTTTAGTACTCTATAACATTTAAGCTTTTTTACCTCTTGTATAAATTTCAGAGTTTTCCGTGTTTACAAGATTTACTTTTTTCTCAGGATACTAGGAACTCCTCTGTATTGGTTCCCATGACTTCCCGCTCTCTTCTTGTACGCAAAATAAGAAAAGTTGCTCTTTTCCATTGTGCCAAAATTTTCTTTCAAAAATTTTACATACGAATTACGAAGAGCTACTGCAGCAGCTTTCAACCGGTGAACAACAGGAGAATTATTTTGAAACGGAATTTCACTAACAAGCCATCATTTTCTAGCTCGTTTACGACAAGTAACAGGAAGTATTCATCATGAATTTACAGAACCTGCTTAAATTCCGTTTCTCTTAAAAACGACTGAGTGTTATTTTCACATATTTCCATTCGTTTTCGTCCTTACCTCTTGTATTCAACTAATGGTTAGCATCAATAAAAGATTGAGTCAGATATTAGTCTTTTGAATATAAAAGAAAATAATAAAAATTTCACTATGTTAAAATGCTGAAAATACGAGATATTATTATGATCTCACATTGATGCACTTTACACCTTTCTACCTAACGGATCTCTGTCAATTCCCTTCTGTACTAGCATCATTAAATTTAATCAATAATTAGATCATTCATTATATCAAAAATGTTTTAACTTCCATTCATTAAAATTGTTATACAATTAGAAAAGTTCCCATTTCACAGAGATATTCCTGACTTAGGGGGTTAACTACTGTATCCTAATTGTTCAACGGCTACTTTATTCTTGGTAAAGGTAGGAGAGACTCTTTAGCTATGGTAAGCAACTCTTCTAGGAGGAAGACACTCCAAAATTGAACCATTGTTCTCGTCTTGGATAATGCCGTAACCTCTATACCATTGTCTTCCACTGTGTTGGGGTAGAGTTCTCTTGCTTAAAGGGTACACACATGCACAATATTTTATCCGTTTCCTTATTCTCTTTCCTTACTGGTGTATTTTTCCCGTCGGGGCCCTTGGGCTTATAGCACCCTGGTTTTCCAAATAGGGTTGTAGCTTAACTAGTAGTAGTAATAATATATATATATATATATATATATATATATATATATATATATATATATATATACACATATACAGTATATATATATATATATATATATATATATATATATATATACACACATATATACACATATAAACACATATACAGTATATATATATACATACACACATATACAATTATATACATACACACACACACACACACATATATATATATATATATATATATATATATATATACACACACACACACACACACATACATACATACACTTGCCCCTATCTATTTGCAGGCCGATATAGTAAAGTCACAGATAAAGTAAATGGCCTTCGGCAACCATTACGAAATTGGTTAAGGGACATCAAAATATATTCTACACGATAGGGGAAGATATTTTGTCAAATTCAATTTATTTTCTTCTAAAATAATTGAAATAAAGTAATCGACACTTCACACCTCTTTCGTCAAAAAAAAAAAAAAAATCCATTTACCTATGAAATCACAAAGGTATGGATACACGCAATGTCGGAAGTACGTGTAACCAATTAAAAAAGGAATTCAGAGCTGTGAGTAACCATTTATATGTAATTTGAGAGTTACCTTTTGTCATCTATATGTCTTTTCCGAACGGAAGTATGACTAATTATTTACATGTAATATCAGAGGTAGGGTACATGTAAATTTCAGCGTTACACAAATGGTTACCAATACCTATAAAACTATATATATATATATATATATATATATATATATATATATATATATATATATATATATATATATATGGTTACATGCACTTTCTGAAGTATAATATGACGCATAGAATTAATGAAGTGCAAGAATTACAATACTTTTTGTCGTTAAATTTTGTGATTGCCTTAACTTCGAGCTAATGTTTGGTTGTATGATTGCAATTTGCGATACTAATCCGCAAACATTCTTCATTATTTCAGTAATGTTTGGAGAGAGAGAGAGAGAGAGAGAGAGAGAGAGAGAGAGAGAGAGAGAGAGAGAGAGAGAGAGAGAGAGAGAAGAAGAAGAAGAAGAAGAAAAATTCTATAATACTTGACCTTTGTTGCTCTAACACAGCGGATATTTTCGGCTTGTAAATGTCGCTGTCTGGTATGCTACGGCGCATGAAATTGTTGAATAAAATCGATACATCTATGGATATACAACGTTAATATGAAAATCATGTAGCCAAATATAATAATAATAATAATAATAATAATAATAATAATAATAATAATAATAATAAACAGACTTTGCATATTCAATTCTAATTATACGAGGCATATTTTGATGACAGCAGTTTAAATCATGGAAATAACATCATCAGAGAACAGCAAAATAAAAAAAAAAAAAAAAAAAACTTGCACTATGTTCTAATTAACAGTGTGTAAGAAACGACAGTCGGCTACCTGCTTCATGGACAGCAAGACTTTTTCAATTAACGTTTCCAAATAATTTGCATGTACGCAATCTGAACGTGTTCCACATCACTTGTTACTGCTATTATGGAGGTTACATCACTTATTCTAGCTCATGATGCAGACCCATTATAAGTTCTTCATTGGTATGTAATAGGAATGATCTTTTACTTGACCACAATTTTAAGAGCGTGACCAAATTCCTGCTTATAAAAACAAGGCATAATTGTTGTCAAAAATAGTTTTCACAGCCTTAATATTATTGGAATTGCTTCATGTAATGGAAGAATTTTTTTTTTTCCGAATGGGAAGTAAAAGTTAACGACGTGCGAGAGAGAGAGAGAGAGAGAGAGAGAGAGAGAGAGAGAGAGAGAGAGCGTACCACAATTAGACCAAAATAAATATACACATTAATTTCTAAACCTAATTACCGCACCACTCATGAAATTACTAATATACCACACTAAAAATGAAATGATCTTCGTTTCAAACCCATCTCTTTAATCAAACAATGCATTTAGATATAGACATAAGCAGTGTGTGTAACGGGTAGGTCAAGTGATGAAATTAAAATAGCACCACAAAAACATTTACTCGTTCATAACAAAAATTTATACAACATAATATATATATCCATGCACTTAATTTGCGCATTATATATATATATATATATATATATATATATATATATATATATATATATATATATATATACATGCATACATACATATATATATACATAAATACATATACAGTATACATGCATACATACATACACATATACATACATATATACATGCATATACATACAAACATGCATTAT
>NC_090750.1:40176462-40193962 GCF_036898095.1 Palaemon carinicauda | reverse complement strand
ACGAGTATAATGCACAAGTTCCTCTTTCCTTGAATAACCAATACCGAGGGAAAAACATACCCGTTCGTAAAGTGCTTACAATAAAGTTAAGGCTTAAATCTCTAGTTACGTGATGTTTTCTTGCTTAGAACTGTCACTGTCAAAACGAGTAATTATCCATAGTAAACGTCTGTCAGGGTAATAAGCTTTTTCATGTGCTGTTAATAAAATTGTGGAAAAAAATTAATAGTTTCTTTCTAAAGTCACACTCCTCAGTAATATTTTCTGAAACACGTGGAACGAACCGACATGAATGAATTACTCCATATGTCTCATGTTAGTCTTCATGTTATCCATCGAAACTCATATCAGGCGATAAGAAGTTGTGATGAATTAACTTGTCTTTCTAGAGTTACCTAAACTGTCAGCTAATCCTGAGCCGCCAACCCTCTAATCACGCTGTGATTGCCAGGGCACCTGGGCGCCTTGCCTTTAATTTGTTCCGTCAAGAAATATCGTGAAATTAATAAACAACGGATAATATTCCGCATCTTTATGAAAGGTCACCAAAGCTGTTTAGATTTGTTTTGTGTATGAATATAACAATTCAATATAATTTCAACGTAGACAGAAATTTTATTTGATCAACATACATTTATAGAATTATGGGTTTTTTAAAGTGTTTCACTGTGATATTTTTTTTTTTTTTTACCAAATTATTCAATTATAAATATGCTTAAAAAAACAACCCATTGTACTTAAGCAAATTTCTGGGAGAATGAAAACCCAAAATTGTAGGAACACGATTTAGGTTGTGTATTTCTTTATCTGGTCTACTTTTAGGTTAATGAGCATAGATGAGATTAATAAAGAAGCTTTCTTTCCTACTATGATGTAACCTTTTCCAAGCCAAAAAGATATCATGAAGTCGATGAAGGCTCAAGAATGGTTTCACGTTGTTAATAAATACGAATGTTGCTAAATTTATCCAAATACAGTAAAAATCAAGTCTATCTACCGGGGACAATCATCGTAAACATCGAAAAGCAGCACGAGATCAATTTCCCGTCAAGAAAAGGGATCTTCATTCTTAATCTCTAATCAATCCAGACCCTTTTCTCTTTGATAGAGAATAAAACCAGCCATCCCCAGAAGTTTAATCAAATCAGATCAGTTCGACAGCAACTAATTCAGTTTCCATCTGTCTCGGAAGCTTTATGTTATCACATAGATAAAGGAAGTTTCCTTTTCCAGCGAAATTTTAAAATACTTGAAACTCAACATGAATAAAGGCAACAGATGGAAAAAAAAAACTCTCAAATACAGATGAAGAAAAAAAAACGATTCTAAATTTAGATAAAAAAAAAAAAAAAGTTGACGACGTCTTAGAAACCGGTACGGTAATGAGAGACGAGCAGTATCTTTTCATTTGTTCTACTTGATTCCTGTCTCAAAGAATAGAAAAACAGTATACAAGAAGGTAATACCTGGTTCATATGATGCTGACATTAATCATTAGGGGAAAAATGAGTCGTGATTATAATGAAAGGACGGAGGGAAAACTAACACAACATAAACATTGTAATCATAGAATATGCTTTCCAGATTTTCTTTTGCTAAAGTTACTGAAGTAATGAAAATCATAGGGAAAAATTATTCTCATGAAGAATTGAGAATTTGAGGCCCAGGTGTTTTTGTAATGTTAATATAAGAAGGTTTCTTTTCTAAGTTTGGCATACTTGTAATTATTCCTTTTTTTTTTTTAACCGGTGAGGCAAGATTGCTTGTAGCTTTGTCCAAACTTAAACTAAAAGCTATATATTTTCCTTCCTATCTCTTCTGTAATCTACGTTTCGTTCTACCCACGATTTACTTTATGATAAGATCTTATATTTGATGATCTAGCTTGAGGAATATGAAGGTGATAAGATATATATATATATATATATATATATATATATATATATATATATATATATATATATATATTTATGTGTGTGTGTGTTTGTGTGTGTGTGTGTTTGTGTGTGTGTACGCATTATGCATGCATGTCCCAAAACCCACAAAATTGACTGGTCGGTACTATAGAGATGGAGTAAGGCTCACTGTGGTTTTTTAGGAAGATATATATAACTAAATATGAAAAAAATGTGATAGCCGTGTATAACCCTCAGCCATTCCTTTGTGATCACTCTCGCTACGACGAAAAATGTGGAAAGTGCTAAAATTGCAAAAATACTTTTTTTTAAGGACCACAGAGTGGCAATAATTTGCATACTGGATGCTAACTTATATAGTAATAATTATATGGAACAGTTGAGTGTACTATAGAAAAAAAATTCAATTAATAAAAAAAAATATGTTAAATTTAGAGAAATAACGTTCTCGAAATCGCTTGAACTTCAGAATTCACGTTGTGCGTATTTGTCAATGTTTCAAAAATGAAAAACTTCTAGAGTAACATTTGACCCCTAAAAATTTTCAAAAAGGAACCACTGCATGGGAATATTTCATTTCTTTATTTATTAATCTAATATTGTGGTTGTTTCAACGCATACCTTAACCATGCCCCCTACTTTTGATATTTTGGAACAAATTATAGCGTTCCAACATTTTTGGAGTATTCGTCTACTTTTGGTAACTCAGTGCAATTTTGGTTCAACTATGCATTATGACAAAATGAAGAGATAAGTATGTAATATATCAAATGCAATATTAAAAAACTGAATAATCTAAATATATCAAAAATGCCTATCAGTAGTGAGTAGCCTTGAATATTATTGGCATCTGTATTAACCAATTAAATCAATATTTCTTTTGTTTTTCCTGGTAATGTAGTCTAGTTGCTAGTAGCTTAGTATATGTGCCAAAGCAATGGAAAAACAAACCAGAGATGAGGCCTAAAAACCAACTGTTAGTCATTGTATAACTCACAAGGAATCACCGAGTATTGACCCAAATGAGCAACTCAACAGTCCACAAAATTTTGAATCATGGATAACCTTCCTGAATGCTGCTAAAGAAAGAAACCATTAGCCTATGCTTGACATTGCTACACCAATAACAGACAAAGAGATTCCACTCATCTTCTACCATAGGACGCCCATAAACGTAAAACAAATCCAAACTCATCATACGGAGTTGTTGCTGGGTGTTCCAAAGCTAACTTTTTTCACTAAATTCAACATATTTTTTGTCCTTATTTTAAAAATTTGTTGATAACCCACACCAACGTTCTATATGGTAATTACAACATTAGTTAGTAGCCAGTAGGCAAATTATTGGCAATCTGCAGTCCTTAAAAAAGGCATTTGTTTCCAATTTTAGCAAATATCGCATCTTTCGTCGAAGCGAGGCAGGCGTATATTATTATTTTGGATGAAAACAAAGGGATGGCTGAGAGGTATACGCTACTATAATTTCTTTCATATCTAGGACATATATCTTTCTAAAAATCACAGTGAGCCTTACTCCATCTGTATGGTGCCGACCAACCCTCTTGGATCATAGCCTAATACTTTGTATAGAAAAAAAACAAGGCATATATCATTTAAGAAAGATGACTGTATCGGGATTATTCCCTTCGATACAAAATACATCGTCATGGCATGAATATTATGCATAGAATATCTTGACATGTATGATATGATAAATAAGATATGAAAAAAATGTCTACGTAAATAGATTTAAATTCAAACCAAGAGTGGCATCGTCTCCTCTTGATCTTGAGTTCTTCCAAAGTCAAGGCAAAGGTAATTTTTCTTAATGAGAAAGTTAGGAAGAGTCGAGTGACAGAACAAGTTCCTAAAAGTTGCTACTCGAGAAGACTTCATCCCACAGTAGTTTCAGTCGAGTTTCGCTCGAAAGAAAGAATAGGTGGAATGGACACTAAAGCAGATAAAACAAAATTTTCATGAATTAATTAATATGCACGTATGCTACGGTAGTTATTTCATATATCAATATACTATTGCTTCATTAGTAAAGCTGGGAATAAATAAAAATTATAAATGATATATATTTGAACCGGATGTCTAATACATAGAGATGGCAGGTGCGAGATCAATACACATTTATAATATTAAAATTTGATAATCCTTTGACTATAATAAGATAAAAAATAGCTTGATTCATTTATATAATGCTAATTCCATTACGGTTACGTAACTTGGCGCTTCAATTTAAATGTTTTTATAGTACGCTCTCACAAAAAATAAATTTTGAATATAAAAGTTTCGTAATTACTGTCACTGCCATTCTTTGTTATGGAACCTAGTGTGTTTGGCATCTTTTTTTTTTTGCTGATATTGCTTAGCCAGGAAAACTTTTAGCAAATAATGTAAACAAATCATATATAAATAAATAAATAAATAAATATATATATATATATATATATATATATATATATATATATATATCCCTAGAGTGACCATAAATAAATAGGGCCTACTATGTGCGATAAAATTATGCACTTTTAGTCAGTTGCAAAAGACAGTTTTGAGTATAAAACTACATAAGGGATAAGGAAAAAAGAAACATCCACGTATTTCTATAGATCCAGAAACAACTTGAACGAACTAAAAAATATCAAAGTGAGTTTAGTAGGCCTAGTTTGAAAGGTAAATAAACCAATGTATATGGTCAGTTTACTCTCAAGTTTTAATTCCTCTATTTCTCCTCTTATCTATTTCTGTTCAGTTTTTGCTTGCTTAGTTAATACGAATTATGAAAATATACAACAAAAAATCTTATTGACTCCTCCCAATAACTAGTCGGCGTGCAGCTCTTGTCTTTACAACCTAATCGATGTTGGGGTTTGTGGGAAGCAAACTGCTGGTCACTGACTTTTTGGAGAAGCAAAACAAGACTAGAACGTCTTAAAACCAAGTTTTCTCTTATAGTTCATCATTCTTGACACTTTCGCAGCCACACCACGCAAAGAAGTCTTGAAAGATATTCTTAAGACACGTGCGCTAACTAGTTGACAATAGGTGAAAAATAGTATATCAATTAATAAGCATAAGTTAATAGGCTACTTATGAAACTTCAATTAAAGAAATGAGAACAGATGGAATCACTTCAAATCATCCAGCATTATCATATTTCTTCTTCCTCAAAATGCATTACAAATTTCATTATCGCTTAACAAAAATTATATATCAGCATAATATTCGGTTTTCCAAGAGAGGAAATAGCGGTTCAGAGAATTCACTGAGTTCGTCTTCGCTCAAGACTTATGAAACTCTTGTAACTTTATCATTCTTTCCATCATTACACCGTCAAGGAAACAGAACATGTCAATTGCATTAACTCCCCAAATGTTTAATAACCACCTTGCTTTTATTTTGTTACATGCCATATTAACACAAGCCGTCTACCTACAAGTTTCTATAGACTCAGATGAATAGAATTTTCTTCTCTTTGTTTTGTACCGCACGTGTCTCACACACGATCGTACACTGTAACGGTATTTCTGTTTTTTGTATTTATTATCGTTATCGCTCTCCCCTCGCAATAACCTGTTTATGCCTGTATGTTCTTCATTCATTACGTTTGAATTTTTGCGCCGTTCTTACTGGAACGGGTTATACATACACTCATGTTTCTCAGTTATTACGTAACTGGTGCATCAGCACAGTTTTACGTTTGTCAATAAATGTGAGTTCTTCTCTGGGCAAGCCTAAAATAATAATAACAACAACAACAACAACAATAATAATAATAATAATATTAATAATAATAATAATAATAATAATAATAATAATAATAACAATATAAGAAATTATGATAGTGATAATACAATAATAACAATAACAATAAAATCTTCTGACATAAAACAGTGAAATGAATTAAAAAGCAGATTCATCGTCTAGATGTAACGAAGAATTCAAACAAAGAAACCGTCTTCCTCTCTTCTTGAGCTTTTCCAAAGACAATCTAGTTCTGCCCCAAAAGAAAAGTTTTAATACTTGTTATCTATCTGGTAATGGCCCCTGCGCTTCTTGACATGGGCCACTAAAGTCTGAATTGAAGGTAAACATCTTCGGCTAAAGTCTAAATAGAATGCTAATAAGTTCGGCAATAAAGACTGAATAGAAGGCTAACCTAATTTAAAAAAATAGTCATCATTAAGGGCAATTAATGTGATAAAACTGGATATTTGGACGTTTTGAAAATGAAACTAAACCTTCATCGCCTTGAAAATGTTAGAAGAGAAAGAGAACAAAAGATATCTTGAGAAAATTCTATATCTATAATTACGTTTCCAGAAAATGAAACATCCTTAAGTATCGTGCGAACAATCAGACTGAATCTGTAAGTAACAAATATTTCCGGAAACAACTGCCGTATGTTATGTAAAATATTCTATTTCTACTAGATTAATTGATAATATTTTAATTAATTGGTCTTGCATTCCAATAACCAGAGCTCGCCTTTACACTTTCAGATATTTTACAGTTCAGTAGATAATATATTAGTTACTAAAACTCTTCTATTTACAACTGTGATATTCTGTGTATTAATTCTAGATAAAACTTGCAACACGCGACCACGGAAACATTAAATATTTTATATATATATATATATATATATAAATATATATATATATATATATATATATATATATGTATATATATATATATATATATATATATATATATATATATGTGTGTGTGTGTGTGTTGGCAATAAATAGTTTGATTTAATTTAAGATATTTCAATAAGCGTTTCATTGCAAAATTTAGGGAATATGTCTGGCATAACTCTCTTTAAAACCCAAAAGCACTAACTGCATTGTAAATATCTATGTAAATGTGTACGAATTACATTATCAGGAGCTGTTTATGTTCATGACAAATGTAATGTTATATAAAATACAGAAGAAAAAAAAAATGATATATGGATGCAAAAATCGTTAGTCAAACCTTTTGCCTAAAGATATTGCCTTTTTTTTTTGTGGGGTGGGGTGGGGGGCGCCTTTGTTTCATGGACCATGCACACCGATTAGACACGTGGTCATTTTGTGACAGAAATAAGATTTGTAATTCTTAAAACTGAAAAAAATATAATGATCGTACAAGTGTGGTCACAGCATCATTTTAAATCTTTTTTTATCACTTGCACTAATAACAAAAGCCAGTTAAGTAAGCCAATTTAAGGAGAAAACAATAAATGGAAGTGAAGCTGATGGAAATTTATAGTAATTATTCAATACATAATTCTATATTTAAAAAAAAAAATTAAAATAAGGGCAAAAAGGAAAAATTAAGAGAAACCTCTCGCTCTTTCATTATGTCAGTTAAATATTTGTACTTACAATATACAGTATAATTATACTCTTTCTTTCTACGAAATTATACATTAATGCATTTTACCTAATTGAAAACAGTCAAAAGCATGGAGTCTGTTAATAACAAATACTATATATCAATGAATCATGACTTGACTGCAACCACAGTCCATCATTATTTAGAGAACTAGCATCTAGAAAGTACTCCAAAATTTGCTTTGACCACTCCGCGATTGTGTGTGTGTGTGTGTGTGTGTGTGTAGGGGGGAGGGGGGGGGCAATGGTGTACGTACATGGTCATATCGTGTCGAATCGGAAATGGCACTTATGGCACCAGAAAACATATACCACACAGGAGGAATTGAATCATTTCTCTTGTGATGAGAAATTTACTTTCGGCAAAAGAAGAAGAAAACAACGAATGCTGGAGGAGGGAGACCATTGGAAATCTGCTGTTGGCACAAATCCACCACCTCTTCTCCAACGCCTGCTGTTGAGGTCAGCCGCTCTTAAACATTTACTGCCTGGCAAACAACTTACTTCTTCACCTCAGACAAGCAGACGCATCATTACTCACTCTAACCCCGGTAGTAACATGGAAAACAAATGATATACACCTAAATGCACAGATTAATACATGATCATTTACCTATTTACTCTTTTTATTATAATTGTGTTCATTATATGTAGAAAGTACTGCATATCAACATGTTTCCCACAAACATCAAGTCATGACAGAACACATAATTAAAATTATGATATTGGACAATATAATCCTTTTTAATTAATAAAATAAGTGTTTTAATTTAATTATATTCCAACAGATTTCATGGATTCTTTCCTTTCATTCCCTGTTAAGCTGGTCATCAATATAAAAAAAAATTAATATGACAAATATTTCAGTGTTATTTAGTAGTCCCTGATATGACAATCACACATTTTTCCGTATGACTTAAATTATCCTGATTTTCAAATAAATCAGGCAAACAATTCAATATTGTAATTAAATTCAAACATTATAGCATTACGAAATTACAGAATATAGGTAAATATTCAAAGCTGAATATAGACTAGAAATATAATGAAATATTCTAGTAACAATTTACAACACAAAATATTCAAACTCTAATTCTTGGCAAACGCCCTCCTTTTAGTTTACAAAATATCATTTAAATCCTAAGAGTTTTTGTAGAATTCCTTATAATCTTCCTTTTCGAATTGTTTTATTAGTTACTTCCTAATATTAATAAAATACGGATCAAATAAAACCTTGGGATTCTCTCTCAGGGGGAACTGATACTAGGCTTGCTTCTTTCATTTACAGACTTCACTTTTGGAATTGGCATTAAGATTGAAAAAAAAAATATTTTTCTATATAACAATTTACAAATAAGTCAAATCAAACCTTGAAAGGAAAAGCATGAGCTCGAACGGGGAATAAAGTTCATGAAAACCAGGCACAAAATAAAAACTGAAGCTGAAGGTGAACAGACGAAATAAACTATGAACGTACAGTATAACCGGAATATGAAATGCACCGATGCTGGTACCACCCCATTATCATAGTTTTCCGGTTTCTGGAAGAGGCGACCACTTTAAGAAAGTCATGCAGAACCTCCCCACCCAGACTGTCTCCTTCCGAGTCTCGCATGGAGCTGGAGCGACGGATTGTCGTCGTCTGGAGAAATAATACATAAATACTTAGTCTCCTTTTAATTTACAGGGAGAAAACCAATCTGCTTACTGTATTTTCAGATCATATTTAAATGAATTATATTTTATCATATATATATATATATATATATATATATATATATATATATATATATATATATACTATATATATAAGTATATATATATATATATATATATATATATATATATATATATATATATATATATGTTTATAAATTTCTGATATAAATATAAAAACTGATTTTTAATTATTTTTTCATGTAATTTTAAAAAATTTTACCCCTTATATATAGGGTAAATTTCTCTGTAGAATTTTATTTAACCTTGCCATAAACATGCATATTTGTAAATTCAGCAGTTATGTTTCATTTTGTGATGATACTCTAGCTATTCATATATAAATATATATTTCAAGAATTTTTTTCAAACACATGAATCTGATAGACAGTCTTTTTCACCCAGACGATCCTGGCTTGTTATATGTAAATATTTTTGTGGTATTTTAACCTACAATTTACTTGTTCGTATAGATAACAGTTTGTGTTAGATAATTGACCTTTTTGACTTTACCAAGGATATGGACAGTACAGTCAGAAAGCTCATTATGTTAGACTCAAGAATAAAAAAACATAACTTTAAGATGGATATCTCTCACCATCTTACGTAATCGAACCTAAAAGTGAAGAGCCACTAAAGAAAACTAGAAAGGACTAAAATACAGTGAAAATAAAGATTTATCTTGTAATTACACACACACACACACACATATATAATATATATATATATATATATATATATATATATATATATATATATATATATATATAATATATATATATATATATATATATATATATATATATATATATATATATATATATAATATAAATATATAATATATATATATATATATATATATATATTTATATTTCTTTGCGTGTGGTCAAGTTCATACACACAAATATAAATAAGATCAATTTAGAGAAAGATTACGACCAAAATACTGTTGCTTTTTCACTAAAACCGCAACCAAGAAGTTAACGCCACAGGGAGAAGCAGTCAGAGATGCTGATCAATCAATAACTAGTTAAATCTTTATTGGAATGGAAAGGTCACTCAGGTAAACACGCCGGCGACTCTGAAATGAACAGGGGACCTGTTTCAAATATAGCTTTACCCTAATTTACAGATATAATAATGATATTATTAAACAAACGTATAAAAAATATGCAAACTGTAGACGAATTATCTTGGTCTGAAGCGGAGTTTACACGGTCGAACTGTTCGTCAAATCGTGTTGTCGAACCTGCTTGTCAAATGGTTTGAAGAGGTGGAGTCAGCCACAAATGAATAGGGTTTGTGGACAACGAAGCTCCACCCACTAAAGTCAGGCTAGAACAGACTTTCTTCGCACCGTTCGACGAACGTGTTCGACAGCCAAATACCCCGTTCACAGGCTCGAACATCACTACAAAACCCTTGTCTGTCGAACCACGTTCGACGATCCGTTCGACCATGTAAACCCCACTTGAGATTAACGATCCCTCATCTACTTTAAAAAAAGATATATATATATATATATATATATATATATATATATATATATATATATATACATATATATATATATACATATATATATACACACATTATATATATATATATATATATATATATATATATATATATATATATTCTTATTATCATACAAAACTGCAATGTTTTTCAGCTTTTAGTTCCACACCGTGTAGTAACAAGCAATACAACAGGTTTGGCTGATTGTAAATTAACAGTCAACATTAATATACATCTAATATTTACATTACCATCACAAGTAAAATAATAATAATTAATTCAATTTTATTCCTCCGGCTTAGAGGATGGATCATTCCTAAGAACACTGACATTTTCATTCATATCGGATACTTTTTTTGTTATCAGGTTTTTTATTTGAATGGTAATTAAATCTTTTAATTTAAGAAATAATCCATTATAGATGTAAGCAAGCCATAATTTTTTTTAATAAATCTTGAGTTTTAAATTTTAAACGAAGGTCGGTGTGTTAATCATCTTCACCTACTAAATGGTCTATATCAAAATTATTATAACTATCCAATACTTTACTGCTGTAAAAACTAAACTTGAGAAAGTAAATCTTGGCCGAATCTTCGTTAACTGTAATACTTTCACAAAGAACTCGGGTTCGAACACCACTCCAGTTAACTCGCGATTCTTATCCGTAATGGGTTATCACAAACTTATGCCAGATACCACTGGTTTTAAAGGTCGGAACCATTTCTGGAATCAACTCGATCTATGGTAGTTGTGGACTCTGATGGGTTAAAATGGGGTTTGAGAACAAAATGGAATGTAAAGGAATTCTGACCATAGAGTCATATCTTATAGCAAAAAGATTGAAAACATAAACATATCAGAAAGCATCGACTTCCATGTGATATATGTTTCCTTTCATGGTTCGCAGCTTTCCATAGAACTGAAATACCCCAAAAGGATTCGGATACGAACCTAGGTCATTCATGCAAGATATTCAATAAGAAAAAAAAATATCTTACTATATTTTTTCTTTGACAATTATGTATTCCATATTTTCATATTTTTCGAATGAAATATTTTTGGATAACCTTACTTCACTGTGTGCGAGAGAGAGAGAGAGAGAGAGAGAGAGAGAGAGAGAGAGAGAGAGAGAGAGAGAGAGAGAGAGAGAGAGAGAGGAATACGAATCAATATACTGGAAAAAACTATGACGCAAGTCTAAACACAACACACACTAGATAAGTTTGATCCACAGGGATAGGAAAGAAGACCAACCTGGGGTTTAAGGTAGATGGTATGCTTTAAGTCCAACAGAGAGAGAGAGAGAGAGAGAGAGAGAGAGAGAGAGAGAGAGAGAGAGAGAGAGAGAACGTCGCAGGTCAACCCGGGAGGAGTAATGGAATATTTACGATGGATCCAGTGACAAGGGCCGAGCATCGCTCAGGAATTTATGCCTTCTGTTGCTTGTAATACAGGCAGTTTTAGCGAGATGCAGCCCATGTGGTAATAATCGTGGCAATGCATTTTAAATACCCCTTGCATTGCCATGCTTTCAGTCATTCTTGGAGCTTCTTACAAAGGCCTCTTATGGCATTTTTGTTTGTCTTGGTTCGTAAATTATAAAAATATAAACAAACGATAAGATAATAACAACAATGAAAATTATAAAAGCAATGAATGTCTAATAACAAGATTCCAGTCTCTTTTCTATGCCCATAAAGTTCTATTATTACATCTGTAATCTTCATTTTGAAATATATATATATATATATATATATATATATATATATATATATATATATATATATATATATATATATATATACTGTATATATAAACGCTCAGCAACAAATATTAGGAAGAGGGTAAAATGAAACTATGATATTCTACTAATTGATGAAAAAATATAATGAAATTTTCTTATACATCAAAAGTTCGAAGGACGTCCTTACACATAAAATTAATAAAGCATAATAATTCCTTCGAAAGCACCAGGCTAAATTGTTGCATATACTTGCATTACAGAAAACAAAAGGAAAAATATTAAACGAAACAGATCAACTCATATGAGAAATGTTTAGAACCAAAAACTATTGATGACAATCAATCTAAGAATTCAAGAGTCCTGCAGATAACATACATAGTTAAACAAATTTGCCCTAATCTACCCAGGAGGAAAATATAAAATTTCATCTGTTCTCATAACAGCGCAATCAAACTTGAGACATTAAATAATGAAATGAAAAATAAGTATACGAATAAACAACAAGGAACTCAGAAACAAGAAGAGGATCATGAAAGCACGAAAATATGAAAAAAATACCCTTGCCAATTTAACGGCAAACTGTTACGGAGCTCCACAAAAGGCAAAAGCAAACAGAGAACGAAGGTAAAAACGATACTTTGGAGTAGCGGAACAAATTCAGCAAATTGGAATTTCATCATCAGCTTAGTCTCAATAGGATTTTTCTTTTTAAATTTAACTTTAACAGGCTGCGCTTGCAAGCATTTCGTCTTTTTTTTTTTTTTCAAATAACCCTGTTAAACTAAAAGCCCATTTAGATACACTGGATTGCTTAACGATTTATTGGTCATATAAAATCAATTATGTTCGTCTTTTCAAATATGCACAGTACACCAAAAGACACTCAAAATTGCATGGACATTATACAGCAACATGATAAAAGTATTATAGGGAAAATGGGTAGCTAAGTTCGAATTTAATAAATCTGAGAATTTTGTATCGACAAGGAAGTGCCTCTTTCAAAATGCACTGTAACTAGAAATGAAAGGAAATTCCAAAACAATGATTTGTAAACCATTTCCTTAGAATAGTATTTCCGAATCAAGAAATGTCTCCCTGGCAGCAGTACAATATCCACTACACATGTCAAAAGTCGGATGAAGTCCAAGCTCTATGATAATAGAGTTACAACTATGATTTCAATTTGAATTTACACTCTAATTAACATTTTAGTCAAATCAACGAATGGAAGTAAAGGTAGTCCTGCAAAATATCAAGGCCATTAGAATAAATGTTATATATATACATACATACATACACACACATATGTGTATATATATATACTGTATATATATATATATATATATATATATATATATATATATATATATATATATATATACTGTATATAGTGAGTGTGACTAACTCAAAATGCAACATAGTATAGATATATGTATGTATATGTATGTACGTGTGTTCGTTTTCTGGAAAGAATACATGTCCGTAAGCTTTGATGCTACGGCAAAGGGTTCCACGTGAAGTTGATTAAGTCTCTCATATATTCTGGTATACTCCGACGTACTGGAAGAGGCCTTACTAGGGTCAAGACTCCGTATAATGCTGCTCCAGAAGATTTGATGCGTAATGCCGTACTTTAATAATTTCTTCCAATTTTTATTTTTATTTTCTGTCTGTATTTTGTTAACTTTTTAAGCATAATTTAAATAAATGAAAATATTAAACTGATTTTGAGATAATTTCAACAAATGCCATGCATTATAAAAAGCATATCTTTGAAAAACTATATCAAAACAAACAAAAATATATTTTGAAAGGATGTGAGTGTTTCAGAAGGTCCGTCCCTAATTATAAGGCAAAGACAGAAAAGAAGAATAGGAGTAGTAGAATAAGTGTAGCCATGTTCAAGGGATAGTACTTCAAGTTCAAAAGTGTATTATAAGTTCACAATTACCATTACAGATAGCGAACAATACTAAATTCCAAACTAGAAAAATATGACGATGTTGCAAAAAAGGATAAAAATAAGCAATGAAAAACAATAAAAAATTCTCATACGTATTTCTATATCGTAAAATACAATTTATATTTTTCTGTGTAGACCATCCATAAATGTGTCATTCTAAACCTGAATAAAGTCCTTCCTTTACAATATATTAAAGAAATGCAATAAAAATAAAATGTTAGCCGAAAGCTGCCTAATAAATATTCATCAAACGTAAAGGAGGAGGAACATACCAATTACTTTTCCAATGTAATAGTTTATTTTCCTTTAGTCAATAATATATGCAAAGCAATTCATGATTTTTAATTGAGAATTAATTTAACGACATTGGTTTCTTAGATAAAACAATAAAAAGTTAGTTTTGATACTAGGATAAAGATTTATGTGTTATTTAGATTCATTCTCTGAGCACTGAATGTCTTTCATCAATTTTATTTTTTGGAAAAAACAAGCAAAGCAAAAGTACTTCGAAATAATAAAGTATATCACATATGTATTCCTGAAGCACCCCCCCCCCCACCACTAAAAAGGGTACACTAATAAGACACATAGAAAAGATACAGAACTCATCAATTTCAAGAGAGTGAGATTACGAGTGCACCATGCAGTGTTACATGTGACTACCTGTGATCTTTTAATGAAAAATTTAGAGATGCTTTTATTTCTTCTTCTCCGTAGAAATATTTTTGTGTAGCTCTCTTCAAAAACATTGGCTGTTTGTTAAATAAATAAACCAATTTTCGTTCTTGAACTTTTTTGTGCCCTGAGATAAATCTATCTAAAAAGTATTAAAAAATGTATAACAACACCAAAGTGGCAGAGAGAGAGAGAGAGAGAGGAGAGAGAGAGAGAGAGAGAGAGAGAGAGAGAGAGAGAGAGAGAGAGAGAGAGAGAGGGAGAGAGAGAGAGAGAGAGAGAGAGAGAGGGGATGCTCTCCGGAAAGCTTTAGAACTTCTTGCGTCATCTTAGGATTCTAGGAAAGAATTTTCCCCACATTAATCACAGCGTTTTGAAAAAAAAGTTATTTCTAAAAAGAAAAATAGTACCTGAGAGAAAGACGGTTATGAAGTTAAGAATTGCATCACTATGGTGAAATAATATCTATTTTTGAAGGGAAAATCAATTTAAATATTATCAAAACATGTTTGAATAGAGATAGGCGTCAATGACATATATTTGTGACTCCGAGAAATATAACATCTTTCATTCATTATCTGAAATCTAAAAATTACCAACAATTGTAACAGCAGTAACAATTCTTTTTGCAAAGAAATAACCGATAAAAGCCCAATAATAACAATAACAAACCCGAAGAGAAACACACCCTACTTTCTTTAATTTACTGCTTCCAGTCCTTAAACTTCCAGCGGTCCAAGTTATAATTAAGTTTTCGATATCATCGAGTAAATTTTATTAGCCAATTGTGATTAAATATAAAACCGGATTGAGTTAAGGGGAAAAAGTAATTACACGAAACAACAAAAATTATTACCGACATTAAAAATTAATATGATTTAAAGGATAATAACATCTTTAATGATAAAACAGAAGTACTTGGATGTCTTGATTTGTTCTGGCTGTCAAAATCGATGGAATTTCCTCCCCAACGCCTGTCCACTCCCTCTCTCTCTCTCTCTCTCTCTCTCTCTCTCTCTCTCTCTCTCTCTCTCTCTCTCTCTCTCTCTCTCTCTCTCTCTCTCTCTCCATTGACGATTCTGAGAAACCAGCGCGCCAAACTAGGGGAGGAAATGAGTTATGAATGAAGAGCAGGAACTATTTTATTGCAACATTAAAAATATTTCCTCTCTTTTACAGCGACATTTGGAAACTATCTGATAATGTATCCGTCCACCTAATCCTGAATCTGTGGTGAATAAGAAGCATTTATAACTAGGCGAGGATGCTATAAACAAACCGATTCAAAACAATGTTGTTGTCTTTGTCATTCCGTAGAAATATTTAACTTGAATATCACGGAGGTTAAGAATTCAAAAGATCCATATATGTTCAACGAGTGGAATTAAGCTTGCAACAACATAGAAACCAAACAGATTTTTTTCGCGAAAAGGAACAATAATTACGGTGAATAATTATAATAGGATGACTACAGGATACAAAACGTACAAGTGTTTCCTTGTAATATCACATTTATGTCATGGAGAGAAGTCTGTGGTCATATCCAAATCATAATAAACCATATTTTTCCATATACCCAAAACAATACTTTGACTTTCAAAAACACATTAATGGATTTGTTGAATTAAATTCTTTTTCAACTGTTAGCTCTTCACATTTCTTATGTGAGAAAATATTTAAAAGGTGAATTTAACTTAAAACTATGAAGTAAACTATGAGAAGTGATTTGCAGGATAGCTGGCGATAGATGCTGATGTTGCCCTTTCTTTATTCATACCTCAAGCAATCTGAACAACACCTCTAAGTGATATAAAGTGAATTATCAATAGGTTCTGGCTACGGCCATTTAAAGGCTTTAAAGGGCGCTCATGAACGGCAGGAGACAAGGGACAGTGACATTGCCCTATCGAGCACGACAGTGCCCTAGAGACTAACCATATTTACAGATGATCAGCGCCATAGCAACCCTCTCCACCCAAGCTAGGACCAAGGAGGGCCAGCAATGGTTGCTGATGACTCGGCAGATAGACCTATAGGGTCCCCCCAAAACCCCCAACCTTAGCTCACAAGGATGATGAAGTTGCAGCGACCACAGATACTAACGAGTTTGAGCGGGACTTGAACGCCAGTCAGGGACGTTATCACATCGGTCATTGAGATTATTCAGAATATATGTAACCCCATTGTTTTTTCCTTAGAGGGTGATCTTTTTAAGTTTGCATAACTATTAGATTATGAAATAAAGCATATAAATGTTTCTTAGATACCTTTTATGTTTTCGATTACACCCTTTTGCTCTTGCAGCATTTTAAAAGTTCTATTATGTTTATCCTCATTTGCACTTGGAAATACTTACAGTGCACCGTATGAAGCGCACTAACGACAATGTCCCCAAATGGAGAATAATCTCATTGAATATAAATCGGAACAAAAACAAAGAGCTTTCAATCAAACAGTACGTTGGCTGTATGTTGATAGGTAGTAAGAATTAACTTAACATACCTTGAATCAATTACTTTCCCAACTGGTTTCGCAACCGATTGGGGAGTAATTCACTCTCCACCTGAAATATACAAAC
>NC_090750.1:40168119-40175962 GCF_036898095.1 Palaemon carinicauda | reverse complement strand
CAACTGGTTTCGCAACGATTGGGGAGTAATTCACTCTCCACCTGAAATATACAAACGCAAAAAAGCATATTGCACAGACATTTTCTGGGCTACAGCAACATTTAATTGCAATTGCATATTCAAAATAAAACACTAGGTGAATTAAATCCTTAAAGGTGAATTAAATCCTTAATGGTGGAACCTTAAATAAAATACGCTGCTCACTGAAAGAAAGTGGCTTCATGATAATCAATGCCGCTTTAGCTTTCTTTGAAAGTCAAAATAGAAAGAAGAAGGGTTTACATCATCATCTGTTACTGAGTAAACAGTCTAATATAAACTACAGACTGAATGAGAGAGGGCAATTGTGGGGTTATCTTAATGAATCCATCGTCAAAAAACCTGCAAGGATAACTTTCCTTCAATTTATGTTCATGTATCTACACGTCATTTGCTTGTGTGACGTCACAACAAAACTATTACTTGTACCAAATGAAGTTGACATGGTAGCATTGGCGATGTTAGCTATGCCTATAAGAAAGACCTATTTAAAACCTGAATGACAATTACTATAGCAGCTACATCTATAGGTAGTATAATTATTTTAAAATGCTCTATTATTTCTTTAGCTAAGCATTTACGAATTATTTTCTAGTAATCAGACTAAAATAATTTCATATTTCGTATCTACGACATGAAGTATTATCATAAACCTTTTCAACAATGAATTATTATTTCCCCATAAACTTCTTATAAGGTGTTCTACAACCACACGGAGCCATCTAATTCAATTTTGGTATTCATAATAAAAAAATCGGCCCGTCCCACAATTTCGTTTAATATTAATCCAAAATATCCTACTTTGAAACATTTTCTATGAAATGGAGATAAATAAGAATAAGTTTCACTACCCCTTGGCAGATATTTGACTTCACTGCACTGATCGAAATTAACTGAAATGGAATATTCTAAATCATATACAGTCTTTGACTGAGAAGAAATTATAGATTTTCCATACTATTGGGTGGCTTGAAGTAGAGTAGAAAGTCAATAATGTATCTTAGGGATTTTTATATCTTATTTTAATTATACTTCATTAAGTTCTTATACTCCTTTCATTGTTTCCTTACAATTCCACTGTTTTGGCTAGTTTTGAATAGGAGAGTATTTAAATTATTAAGCTTCTGAATCAATGTTGATCATGAAAACATATTATAGGAGCCCCGTTCTCTATGAAATTCAGTTGCTGTAACAATTAGTCTGTAAGAGAGAGAGAGAGAGAGAGAGAGAGAGAGAGAGAGAGAGAAAGAGAGAGAGAGAGAGATAATAATAATAATAATGATTATTTTAAATGAAAATGCCAGGATAATTAAGAGGTAAACGTAGCCGTTATTATATATATATATATATATATACACACACACACACATATATATATATATATATACGCTCTACCTTTTGTTTCAATATCCTATCTTTATTTCAATTCCCTTCTACTTGGCTACCTTGCAGATATGATAATCAACTTCCATATATTATTCCATTCCTACTTTACGTCTTTACATGTGCACAAAAGGCCGCCAATATATCTATATTATCTTAAATTGATTTGCCTTTGTTATATAAACTCCATAAGCTATATATCTCATTTTTTTCCTTGCCTTTCCTATTCTTCCTTATCACGTATAACCCACGCCCTTCCACTCTACACATCCTCTTCCTTCCCTCTAGAGTCTAGAACTCTAGACTATTTCGTCAGAACCGAGTTTACTCGGGATTTAAAAAATGACGGACATGTTAGACCTTTTTCTATGTAGGATATGTCCAGAGAGAGAGAGAGAGAGAGAGAGAGAGAGAGAGAGAGAGAGACAGAGAGAGAGGAATACACTTATGTACAAAAGTTATGTATCCCTTTCTAAATTTAAACATCTGGCTTTCTACGTTCAGTTTTATCTTCAACTGCTAATACAGATGGTAATACATAAAAAGTAATCAAATTATAATAATGAGTGTTACATATATCAGCTTTAAAACAACTATGACCCTAAGTATAAAGCAAAAAGTGGAATTGAAGAAGGAAGTAAATTAGACATAAAACTGCAAATAATGAGTTCAATTCTGCACTTCTTTCCCATAGAATGTACATTATTCACGCAAGAAATACCACGAACTTTCTAGACATGGAATTTATACTTGCTATAGTACATGAGACTTCTCTAACATTAATAGTATACTCTTTGCCTCGTTCAGTTTACATATTCAAGCATTATTTATCTTCTTCAGAGAAAATGTCCAAAATATCTGGCATATGTAATTAACTAATACTCATTAAAGTAATGGTCCTCATTAAACACCGCAGAATCTCTCTCTCTCTCTCTCTCTCTCTCTCTCTCTCTCTCTCTATATATATATATATATATATATATAGATATATATACATACATATATATGTATACAGTATATATATACATATGTTGCATATATATGTATAAAATATATATATATACATACATATATATGTATACAGTATATATACATATGTTGCATATATATGTATAATATATATATATATATATATATATACACACACACATACATGAAGCATTATGTATAAACATATGCTGTATGCACGTCAGTATGCACATTTATATATTAATGTAAGACACACACATATACACAGTATATACATACATATATATATATATATATATATACACATATATATGTATATATGATATATATATATATATATATATATTATAAGTAAATAAAAAATGTTCATATAGCCCTTTCCTTGCATCAATTTCACAAGGCTTACAGTAGTGAATCTCTTATTCCTGCCTTGACCCTTCCATGAAATTTGCCGTTGTCTTCGAAAAAATATATTTAATTCAAAAGTCCTTTCCTATGATACACCCTGCAGGTGCCCATCACAACACATTTTCAACGACAGATAAATTGACACGTCTCGTTTTCCAGTAAAAATCTATCTTCTTTCATTCAAACCTAGTATGATTTCATTTAAAAAAGGTTCATGATTTTCCCTCATAAGTTATTCGTCCACTTTTGTCATCATTTACGTTTTAAGTTCATTTTTAAAAGGGATGAAATACAAACAATTGTTAATTGAATGAGGACGAACCATCAGTTCAGTAATGAAACAATAAGTATGGAAAAGTAAAAATGGGTCATCCAAACCTACTGTATTCGTGCACCCTGGGGCATTTCTCAGTATAAAAATAAATGTTTATGTTAATTCCTTCGTCCCTGAATTCAAGGACCTTTTACTTTCCTCTCTAGGTAAATACAGCAAATCAAATAAATCTGGGAAAAATATGGTCATCTTTGCAAAACATTATGCTTAAAATAGTCTTTCTCTTTCTCTTTCTCTTTCTCTTTCTCTTTCTCTCTCTCTCTCTCTCTCTCTCTCTCTCTCTCTCTCTCTCTCTCTCAATTCCCTTAGTGCATTGAAATTCTCGGCATAATTTCTCGTCAGGATTTGCCAATTGCCGTAATGCGCGAGAAAAAAAGTCCTTCATTATCAGATAATAAACCCCATTTTTCTCAGCGTAGTATCGATAAAAGGATATAAGAATCTGAGAATTTTTTTTCCGAATTTATGCACTAAATAATGATGAGAAAAAGTAAGAATGAGATCCATGTTTATTGCCTTCATCCTAAAAAACGACAGCAGCTGCCTTAATAATTTATGCTTGAGCTCAGCCCTAATGTCGACAATTATATAAGAACGACTCGAAAGCCGTTTCTTTTCATGATACTGCCAGCAGGGGCCTAACATATACCATCGTTACTCTCTTGCTTATCGTTTCATTAATAATATAAAATGGAGTGTGATAAAAAACGGTGTTTTCTCTATCCTTACGTACTTGGGTAAGTTAATATAGTTGGGAACTCTCATTCTAAAATAGGTAAATTGTCTGTATCAAGCTATTTCGATATCCGATTAATTACGGAAAAATACAACTTTTCCAATTAAAATTGTATCACCGTTTTTTATAGAAAACGTGAATTGAAACATGAATAAAAGACGATCTCAAATCTAATTCAAAGGACCCCACTATCACGAGCAGGACGCGTGAATCGATTACGTTACGAGGAATTAGGTCAGTCCTTAATTTAATCATTTCCGTCAGCTTGTTCTAATTTTCCTCTATTTACAACACACACACACACACGCACGCACACATACACACACACACACACACACATATATATATATATATATACATATATATATATATATATATATACATACATACATACATACATACATACATATATATATATATATATATATATAAGAATAACAGACAATAGATGGATATTAAGAATAACAGTGGGGTCCCTAGAGATTACAAAGGACGAAGGGGGAAGGAAGACGATGGACTGACGAACTAAGATTTGTTGGTATAAACTAGCATAGAAAAACCATAAACAGACGCGAATAGAAGGATATGTGTGCGGCCTTTGTTCTGCAGTGGACTAGTTACGGCTCATAATAATGATAATGATTATCATAATATATAGCCTACTTTATATACATTACATACAAATATACATACGTTCACGTATGTGTGTATATATATATATATATATATACAGTATATATATATATATATATATTATACAGTATATATATATATATATATATACTGTATATATATATACACACACATATATATATGAGAGAGAGAGAGAGAGAGAGAGAGAGAGAGAGAGAGAGAATTTGAAAAAATACGTTTGGGAAATGTATGAACTTCGTTTCCAAAGGCATGTACAGAGTTAGTACCTGTTTTACATTCCTCCCCAGCCTCGTTTATTTAAGGCCACAGGCTCACAGCATGTTAAAGCTATTAGTTGCCATTTCCACTATTTGCTGGATAAAGAAAGGGAGGACCAAATGGCCTTTAGCAGCTGACGATTGACCATGAGGGCACAAACGATTATCTTTGAGAGTAAATTTGACTACCTTTTTGTAGCCTCTCTTATTGAGTATGAAAATAAAATGAGCCGTGCTATGATTTGAAAAACGAAATCAATAATGAAAAAAAAAATATATGCCGAATAAGAAATAACTAAATTACTTAGTATAAACTATGTAGGTTAAATAATAATAATATATATTTTTGAATTCATTCTGTCTTAAACTTTAACAACAGTTCGATAAATATGTGTACTGTAAAAAAAAAAAAAAATCAGAATGATTATTAATCACCAAAAAATTAAATTGGGTTGAAAGCCTCATATAATTGAGTGTCAATTATAAAAATTGAAGTTATTGAAATTGGGGTGATAAACTACGTAGATTTAATACGACACATTAATACGTTAAATTACGAACTTGAAATGGGGGAGACCGCTTACACAATCATTCAAACTATACAGAGAGAGAGAGAGAGAGAGAGAGAGAGAGAGAGAGAGATGGGGGGCAGAAAATCGACCACCCTCGAAAGCTTCTCTTGCTTGACCTTTCCTTAGCTTCCTCTAGTAAGTTGCGTTCGTGAAGGTCATGCAGATCTTAGTCTCCCTGTCTCTCTTGACATCCTTTTCCTGGTGGCCAAGGGTAAACTAAGGAAGCAACCGTCTGAGAAAATCCCGCAAGATGAGCTCCCTCGTTTACCACATCAATCAAAGACCCCTTTGAACTTGTTGCGTGCAAATGAGAAGATGCCAAAGTTTTAATAATTTATGCCTTTTGGATTACCGTTAAGTAAGATGGCTTAGTGCTGTTAATGCAGACGATGTCAAGAAGGAGTTGGGGTATTGTATTTGTCGTGTAAATATAAATTTGCCAATGTGTTAACTAAGGGTGAAATGGCACAGATAATAGCCTTGTTTATTTTATTTGGAAATATTAGAGTATTAATTTCTTCGTATAACAGGATAAACACTTATTACAACTAACAGTAAACCCATGTATATTGTTGCTTCAAAGTAAATTGGTTACATGCTGCTAATAATAATAGTAACAGCAACAACAACAACATTAATAATAATAATAATAATAATAATAATAATAATAATAATAATAATAATAATAATAATAATAATAATAATAATAATGCCACTACTTATTAAACCTTCACAGAAACAATGGCGCAAAAAAATGAGATGAAACACATAATAAAGATATAAAAATCCCCGGCTACCGTAAAACATAAGAGAAACTCCAGTTTTCGTTTCTTATGTAGTCTATCCATTCGGATAAACCGTTGTTCCAAAGATAATGAAATATAAGCGTAGCGAGTCTTTTTTCCAATATTATCGATCTTCATAAACCATTAATCATGGTCGCAAAAAAGAGGAATCGGAAGTAGACAAAGAGAGATTGGTGGACGTACAAAATATAGGGCAGTCTTTGAATTCCCATTTTCAAAGAAAATGGACTCCATTGTGATAAAAGAAAATGTTGTCAAGGGGAACTAAAGAATGCTTTAAAAGTTGACAATGCTAAATAGTCATTATTTAAGTATATTGTTCATCATAAACAGTTTGCGATAGTCATAGATGTTGGAAAACGAGAGCCTTTGGGAAAAACTTATTAATCTACTTTAGTCAATTTTAGGAAGTCATTCATGAACTTTGAGCTAAATGATCAACTGGGAATAGGAAGACCAATGTTGTAAACTAGTATTTGGTAAAGGAGGAAATAATAAATATTGTACTGAAAAACACAATCATATCAACAAATATAAATATGCAGTAATAAAATCCAAAACATATACAGATTCAATAACTGAAAAAGTAGATACTTTGGAGGAAGAAAAATTGAGTTTGTAGCCTAGTGTTTTCAATTTGTCATTTGTATCAATAATTGTACTGCAAAAAGGAGGAAAGGAAACGGGAAAACAGATATTCTAGAGGGCTATAGGAACACATGGAAAGATATATGTACTTACTGATTCTAACTTGATTAAAGTTCTATTGGTACTCCAAATAAACAAATGATAACATTCCGTGGATATAAGCAAGAATAATTGCAGCAGTACTGTAGAGTCCAATATGGTTAAGTATTACACGCACATTATTTATTCATTAATTTCTTTAGATTCCGATAGAAAAGATCTCTCTCTCTCTCTCTCTCTCTCTCTCTCTCTCTCTCTCTCTATATATATACTTATACATATATACGCATTACATATACAATATATATATATATATTATATATATATTTTATATATATATTATATATATATTACATACATATATATATATATATATATATATTACATACATACATACATACATACATATATAATATATATATATATATTTATTATACGCAAGAAAAAATGAATGCAGCCTTTTCTAGTCCACCGCAAGGCATTTGACATGTCCTTATTCATGTCTGGGGTTTGTCCAGTGTTTATCAACAGGCTGGCCACTGATGATTGGTGGGAGACTTTTGTCTGATTTCTCACAGCAAAACCTAGTAACGGCTCTGACTAGAAAATCTTTGCTAATCATGGTACAAAAACCCTTACACTACGTTAACGTGTATATGCTGTGTGTGTGTGTGTGTGTGTGTGTGTGTGTGTGTGTGTGTGTATATATATATATATATATAACTATATATTATATATATATATAATATTATACATATATATATATACATATATATATATATATATATATATATATATAGTATATATATATATATATATAATCCTCCTCCTCCTCGACACCATCCTTATGATAGTCCACTGCAGGACAAAGGCCACAAGTATCTCCTTCCACTCCCGTCTGTTTCTATGCAAGTCAATACCAAAATATTTTCTAAGTCGTCAATCCATAGACTTCTCTTCCTTCCCCTGCTCCGTTTGCAATCTCTAGGAACCCATTG
>NC_090750.1:40148119-40150619 GCF_036898095.1 Palaemon carinicauda | reverse complement strand
ATCTGGTATCCAAAGATGTTTACCCATCCATTCATCAATTCACGTATCTATATATTCATAGCCATTACTTGGATTCCCATTAAAAATAATCTTAATTAGGAGATACATTGTTATCCTAGAACAATCGTTTACCTTCGTGGTAAATATAATCTAAATTTGATCATTCAAATAATCGTTTACAGACGTCAATGAACAAACGGCTTAAATATCGTTTGATTAGAGTACTTTGGAGTCTGCGATATAAATAGAGTATCAAATGCAAATATCATGTAAATAATGAAATATTAATTTGATTCAAGTACTCTGGAGTTTAACTTATTCCTATCGAAGCTGGAATGTTTCGAGTATAAAAAATCCAAAAGTAAATTAATTAGTGCAGCTAAGCTATTACCTTTTCAATGTATTTCTCTAAATCTATTTATGTACTTAAAAAGATAAACAAATACTTGAATATATTTCCATATAATTAGGAAGTTGGTCGAATAAACAGATATATCCGTTCTCTTTGCGAGAATATCTAGTCTGCTTTTCTCGTAATCAGTTCTACTTTCCTGGAGGCTTGAGAAATGATCGCGTTATTTCTTCTGAAATAACCTAGGGTTTATTTTCCATCCTGAATGAATAATTGGAAAAAATTGACGAAACGTTGCCTATTTGGTAAAAGTGTCAAAATGATACAATAGTTATATCTTTACCTTTAATGGATTGAATTGGAGTGGATTTCATTTATGTATTTGCACCATAAGATCCAGCACTAAGGGCTTGGGAGTCCATTCAGCATCCAATGAAATTTGAGTAAAACCAGGTAGTTACAGAATGGAGTAACCGCTTATGAATATATCTTTGATCTTCACAAAACAATAATACGCTTCTAAATATAGCACAATGGATATATTATTTTCCTGACTGATAAACACATTCTTTTTTACTTTTTCATTCTGGAATTTAATTCTACGACATACTTGTAACCGATTGTATACTTAATTATATATCAAATCTTCTATAGATTAATAGATGATAAGCAAAATCAATGATCTATGAAAATCACTATGAAGCATTTTCTAATACATTACGACTGACATCGGACGTTTTATAAGAAACCAAGACTATAAAAAATATGAAACAGATAAACCTATGCTTAAGGAACTGTCTAACAAAAAGAACACTTGTACTAAACCCGGAAAACCTATTCAACATTCACTTCACCTTCTTTTTATGTTGTAGAACGTGATTTAAGCCTCCCCGACCATATGAAGTTCTTCATTACAACATTCACATGAAACCTAATTTTTAATCTCTCTCTCTCTCTCTCTCTCTCTCTCTCTCTCTCTCTCTCTCTCTCTCTCTCTCTCTCTCTCTCATATTCAGGTAATCTTTTCGATATTATCACACTACTTATTCATGAGTAAGATATTTTCAATTGATTTCAAAATCAAATTGAAAAATTAAAAACATAACTTTCCCAATAGAAATTAAAATGAAATTAGTTTAAAAAAGTAAAGGACATATATATATATATATATATATATATATATATATATATATATATATATATATATTATGTGTATGTGCATGTGTGTGTGTTAATCTGAACATGTGATAAAGATTGGAAGACGAATAAACTTCAACAACCAACAGTGTCATATAAACTGTTAAATATCCAAAATCTATTCTTTTTATTTACGATACAACGTTCGTCTGCTATTGCTCTTTAGCAAGTTCCAAGTCTAAAATCTTCTTGAACAAAAAGATAACCGATTGGATCTATTGTTTTTGACGGGCCATCTTCTAATGCTAAATTTCGCTATTCTCCACCAGCTTCTACTTTTTCTCCTAGGAAATATTTCAAGACCTTTGGGGTATCATTGTAAATGTTTTCTCCTGATTCCCAAAGGTTATTCATTTAATTAAATGATTTAGGTGACCATCATATAAGCCTACCTCTTCCCTAGCCCCAAGCCTATTATAAAAGAAAGACTAGGGAAGGATTACATACGAGCCATTACTTTACTAAAGTATTGGGTTTTATTATCCTTCGACCCACATGGTATGGAACCTCCTACACATTACGTGTAGTTACAAAATATACACAATAATGAGAATGCTTTCCTAAAATTCTTGATCCAACTAAACTAAAGGATTTACAATAAAAAGATTTCAAGCAATATCTTCTTCTGTTGGCTTTCCGAACTTCATTTTTTCCAGGAACAATAACATTTCTCGCCGGGACGGCTGACAGACATGCTCACGGGAGCACCTCTCACAGCTAGGAGGATTCAGGAACCCCACCACATCAGCTTTAGAGCGAACCCTCCGGGGGACAATCGGTAACCCCCTTCTTCCTTCTACAAATCCATCCTACACGTCTCCTTCGCTTTTCCTTTGTTTTCTTGCTATTTTCTGCTATTTCTTGCTTCTATTATATGTTTGTAA
Source organism: Palaemon carinicauda (assembly GCF_036898095.1). NCBI lineage: Eukaryota > Metazoa > Arthropoda > Malacostraca > Decapoda > Palaemonidae > Palaemon > Palaemon carinicauda. The sequence continues at coordinate 40,148,186 of NC_090750.1, read as the reverse complement.
TAGGTCATAAGTCTCCACTTAAAATCATGTACACGCACGTACCGTATATTATATATATATATATATA
>NC_090750.1:40140619-40143119 GCF_036898095.1 Palaemon carinicauda | reverse complement strand
GGAGGACACACCAAAATGAGACAAGTGTTCCCTAGTCTTAGGTAGTGCCATAGCCTCTGTACCAAGGTCTTCCACTGTCTTGGGATGAGCTTTCTAGCTTGAGGGTATACTCGGGCACAATATTCTATCTTATTGCTCTTCCTCTTTTTATTTTAAGTTTTTATAATTTATATAAGAAAGGTTTATTATAATGTCTTTTACAATTTTTAAATTTTTTATTTTTATTGTTCAGTACTTTCCTCACAAGGCTATTTTTTCCTGTTGAAGCCCTTGGCCTTATAGTATCGTGCTTTTCCAAATACGGTTGTAGCTTAGCTTGAAATAATAATAATAATAATAATAATAATAATAATAATAATAATAATAATAATAATAACTGATGATAATAATAATAATAATAATAATAATAATAATAATAATAATAATAATAATTACAAATGTTCCCAAATCCACCCACACGACTCCTCTTGTGAGCGCATAGAGATGCACGAGTAGCTTTCCTTGAAAAGCGTCCCTGGTTCTTCATGGAAGCCTCTGCGACACCAAATGACTTCAGAGTAAATATTAATTCGAAATAGAAAGACATTTCAGATCAGAGTAACGATAGAGAGAGGACAGTCAGAATGAACTCTTCCAGTAAAGGAACGCTTTTAGTACGATGTGAAATACGTAGATAAAGTTTAACAAGAATTTCCATTTGGTACTTAATTTTTATCTAGATCAGTTCCTAGCTATTTCCTCCTCTCAATTATCAAATACTTTAATCAATATGACAGCGTTTAAATGGAATAGTCAATAAGTATTTTTAAAAAAAATCTAATTATTCTCCACTACATAATCATTCAAAATTAAACCTAGAGATAAGAAAAATAATAATGAGCCAATTTACAGATTCTACTGCCAATAAAACCGTCTTTTAACTTCTGTAAAGCTGGAATGAATAGAACACTTTGGTGGGTTTTTTACTTCATCAAAATCATAAAAAGGGGTCTTCAGCCATTAATCTTGAAATCCAATGGATTCGGGTCTCACAGAATATTAGTTCTTATCAGCGTGTTTTCTAAAGAGAGAGAGATAAAAAAAAGCTCAAGACAAATCTGGTTGTCATATCTTTCGACTTCGCGGCCCAAAATGGTTGTCCAGAGTTCTTATGAAACCACTGTCAACCCACTTCTCTCCATTTCTTATTTCCGAGGAGTTATTTTTTAGATTTTTTGAGTAATAATTGACGCAATATATTCACTGTTTTTTTTTTTCAATGAAATCTATTTCATAAGTAAATAGAAATAAAATTAAGAATCATAGTCGTCAATTTTAATTAATCTCTCTCTCTCTCTCTCTCTCTCTCTCTCTCTCTCTCTCTCTCTCTCTCTCTCTCTCTCTCTCTCTCTCTCTCTCCCTCCCTTTTAAATGGATTCGTTTTTAACTTTCGGTCCATGCCTGTCTCTCAGTGACAGCCTTTGATAGCTGTGGGAGATAATATTGTAACTGGCAGCAGGAAAGAGGGAGCTGGTAAAAACAACGCCTCAGGTCCTTGCAAGAAAACCTCAAGGAAAAAACAAAATCTAGCAACGAATGGAACAGAGCGTTTGAGTTGGAAGAAGGGAGGAAGAAAGGAGGGAGAGGATGAGAAATAAAAGAGGGAGAGCATGAGAGGAAGAAGTGATAGGTGAAGGAAAAAAGCCTGTCAATTATAGCATCATGTGAGGGGACGCAGTGACAGGAAGAACTAAACAATCAGACCTAAAATTTACCTAATTTAGAAATACCAAATTGATCATAGGCATAGATTCTTCGTGCCAGTAATAAGATTCAAGGTAAAGTAAAGAAGAGGGGGAGGGGAGCAGAAGACATAACAAGACACCCAGGTAGAAAAGTTACCTTTGCTTCTTTCAAAAGGCCTTATTGATCAATCGATTTAAAAAAAAAAAAGGGAAACTTACACTAATTCATTTTATAAATTAATTAAATTACATGTAATCAAATACGAAGAATGCCAGTGGAACTTGCCTGGGAGAAGAGAGGGGAGGCTACGATAAAACGAAACAAAGCGCTAAAGCCCAGCACCGCATTCAACTAATTGCTAACGTCAACCTCAAAGCAAGATGGCAAAGGAACTAAGGATATAACAAACAACAATGAAGACGGGTGAGGTGCAATATCAGCGTCAACACATAAAAAAGGACAAAATGTATTAGCAATCTTCTTCCCTTGAGAGGCCTGATAACACCTTAGCGCTGGGGGCACACCCTGAATTAAAGGTGATGCAGAGAAAGGAGTAGAAAAGACCCCGAGTGAGATGGGGAGGAACAAGCATGTGAAAATGGAGGGGGGCGGGTTGCAGGGGACCACCTTGGGAAGCCAAGGGGAGGCGACAGAAAGGATAGGGGGGTTGGTTCCCATAGCATTTCCCTAAGAAAGTTGGTTGGGGGAGGGAGAGGGAATCCACTTTTTGTATTTTTGAATGGCTGCTTCCGAAAATAGAACAGGGGGCTTTGAT
>NC_090750.1:40128119-40135619 GCF_036898095.1 Palaemon carinicauda | reverse complement strand
GTGGCTTACAATATATTTGTTTGGCCAGCAGTCCATTGTGCTTATATTCAACACTGTTGAGAGGGGTTTTTGACTGATTTTGAAGATTTTACACTGAATAGTAGTGGTAAGTTTAAATGATAAGGACGTCGTTTTTATTTAAATATCAAGGACAACATTTACTTGATTATATAAAAAAAAAAAAAATCCACAGGCTCATTATCACTTTGATCAACAGGTCAGCTTCTAGAACGTTTTGTCTCATTACGATAGGGAAATTATTCATAAAATATACATGATTTCAATATGGAGTTATCACAGAGTGTGGGTGTCTATGTGTTTGTTTTTGCATTAATGTGTATAAAGAATACGTTTATTTTACACAAATTTTAAACGAAAGTACATTCCCTACGATTTACCAGTGACGGAAATCCCTTCACTGTTATTTCAAATCTCTTCTTTCAATTTCATTCATCCTAATGATATTGTTCCTAAAATGCCCGGGGCTATGGTCCCACACGCAAACTAACTGATACATGCGATCAGTTGTAATTGGAGAGGAAAGCAATTAAATTGCATATCACAGTACATCACGCAATGTTGTCCGTTCGGAAAACAATGGCATGTGTTCTCTTCATTATTTACACATACAATACTAATTAATTTACACAGTATTCATTAAAGATTTATTTTAGGTAGATATTTCAGTGACATTTCTTACCAGTTGATATGACAAGAAATGTAATACCACATCAAGGATAGTGTTTAGATGCAATGATGTTTTTGCTTAAAAAAAAATCATCTACACCTGTTCATATTAGATGGATGGGAGATTTACGTCCGTTGAGAAATTGAAACAAAACACCCACTCAGAGAGAAAAACTGAATATATTTAATTAAGAACAATTACATTGTTCATTATTATTTCTATGGATGTTGACTTACTGTGACATCACGACACATAACTGTTAGGAATTAATCATCAAATAGTAATAATTTTGTGGACATCAGAGCTTTAATTTTGAAAGTTTCAATTTGGAAATAAGAAATTAGTAAGATACTGGCAGAATGTAATTCCTCACTCATCGGATATCATTTAGCATCCTATAACCGATGTGTAACTTTTTTTTAGGTTGACACGACTAACAAGCATGGCAAGATGTGTTTTTTTTTTTTATTTACTGAAGAAAATCATACCGCCGAGCAAAAACAGTACATAGGTTTTACAATTACATGACTGAGTTTTCGTGTGCTAATAATTTTTTACCGGATTCTCTCTCTCTCTCTCTCTCTCTCTCTCTCTCTCTCTCTCTCTCCCCTCTCTCTCTCTCTCTCTCTCTCTCTCTCTCTCTCTCTCTCTCTCTCTCTCTGCACAGTAGCAGTACTTTTAACAGCAAATAAATAACCAAATCAAGGAAGGATAGACTTTTGGATTCGTGCCTCCGAATCCGGGCTGCCTCTGTTGGCATAGGTAGTGAATTAAGCAGGGATGACTTGATGCTAGGCAACACTTCTGAGACACAGCTGGGGACCAGAGAGAGAGAGAGAGAGAGAGAGAGAGAGAGAGAGAGAGAGAGAGAGAGAGAGAGAGTAACTAACAATCAGACAACAGTGTTCGGTAATCATTTTCTGCTAGAATGTTTACCATCATCAAGGCAGAAGGGCCTAAGCGAGGTAAACCACCGGGATGCAATTAATCAAGATAATTGTATGAGATTATATATTATCTCTCTCTCTCTCTCTCTCTCTCTCTCTCTCTCTCTCTCTCTCTCTCTCTCTCTCTCTCTCTCTCTCTCTCTCTCTCTCTCAAATCCTCATCACATCGGTATAACATTTCCTCGTTACAACCACTGTCTTATAATTCTTTTATAAGCAAGAGTTTCAAGGCTCCACCCATCTGTTATGCTATTCGCTTATTCTCCACAAAGATATGCTAATAGTCCCTGACGGGTGATCCCTCCCACAGACTTTTCCTTCATCAAGACTGTCACTCCGACACAAGAGAATACCACATGACTCCCCGCCATCCTAACAGCCCGCCGAGGTTCTCATAATTCGCCTCGATTTAGGGCAAACTTCAATGTGGGCCATTAGAGGAAGAATGCCGCCTGGGATGGTGATTCATGGGGACGATAAAGAACTCATTCGAGATGCAAGTCCGAGGTTTCATTTCTTCCTGTCATGGTTTAATAACATTACTTGGTTAGACAAAATTCACAATAGATTGAGGGGAAAAGAGACTAGTGCCGCACTACCATTAGAAGAGGAAATCGTAAGGACTATAAGGAAATTGGTATTAACCAATTTAATAAAAGACTATATGGAATAATAACTAAACAAATATAGGGGAAATAAAATTCATCATTTCGAGATCCACTTAGTTACAATGATGTAATCGTAGCTTACTTATAACTTGGAAACGCGTATCATTACATCGAACCATCCTAGCAAAGGTTAATGCTCAACTCTACTTTTAATAAACAGAAAAAATAAACGTGGCTCCGAAACAAAACACCGCAGTTTACCTCAAGCAATGGGGATTAGGTTAGACGACATCTCGGGCGAATACCTATGCCCAAACAATCCCGGGGAAGAGCAGTCGGTGCGGCTATAAAACGAGTTCTTATCTCGTCCGTCTCGTAAAAGAACGGAATCTGGCGTTGGTAATGGGGGTCGAGGCCACAACAGACTCCTTTTTTTGTCACGCTAACTCACCCTGGCGTTTCCTTTTGGGTAGGTCTGCCATTGCAAAAATATCAGATATTCGATTTCCTCTGCCAGCCGTCGGAATCGCTACGGACGAAAAGCCTTTTTAAATCTCACTGCGTACAACGTTCGCAATTTACTAAATGCGAGCTTCTGGTTCTTTCCTTAGTAGTCTAAAGGACGTCTGAGCTGATTTTCAAACATGTAGGGAATCGATGAACTCTAACAAAATAGATTTAAAATAAATACTATACACATTATAGAATTGTGAAAAAAATGAGTATGTGTTTGATCTACTGTATGCTCCTTAGTAAAGTTCTTCGATTCAGGTACTATTAAATCTGCATGTATGACAAAAAAGGCAGTGCTTTAAAAAAATAAATAAATAAAAATAAAAAAACTCCTATCACACACTTAAGATATTTATAAACTGACATATCCATGATAGCCATTTTGGCATTTGCAGTTAGCCTCAGTTGTATTTAATTAGCTTACCATAGTTACAGCACGAATGCTTCATAATTCATGTTGGATTTGATAAATAACTCTTGCATGACCGAAACACACCCGACGTGGTCGCAACCTTGTCATAAAAGTGAGGGGAATAAAATGTGCAGGTTTTGAGAAGCGTAATTAATAACGTTAATAGAAAAAACCGGAGGTTTTTGATAGTATAACGTTCTTATTTGATTATCAGAGTTTGGGTCATATGCCCCACCACTAGGGCCGACGATACCATTATGCACTCACGTTAAACTGGAAAGGAAACCCCACCGTAATAATGCGGAAAAAGTTAAAAGAGATTGGAAAGCAAGATGGAATAAAGAAAGTGGCAATTGAGGTTAGGTATAAGGCTAAAAAAATTAATCAGGTAGAGACACTGGGACGTTTAAAAGATCCTTTATCAATCCCTACAGTGCCAATATGAGGTGTTATGATGGCACTACCTCCATACGGAATGCATCGAAATGAAAAGTAATAATTTTTTCTTAACTGACGTTTTCTAGATCCTGCCAAATGCGGTTAAGTATACACCAGGGGAAACCAATTATTTGAAAAAATGAAACGATCACTTACATAATGTATGCTATTGGCTTAGTAACATCATTAAGAAAGAAAAGAAAAACGACAAATATAAATAATAATCGTGACCGAGGAAGATTCAAGATAAAATTTATGGGACATACGTATGGTATACTTTCTCTTTTCTCAAATTTAGAATATGCTTGGTTGCTAAACTTTTTAATGACTTCCTCCTCAATATATTTCAGCTTTGAAGATTTAGAAATAAAAACAAAATTATAACCAAAGGAATCCTATAGTTTAAATATATAATGGTTTGTGAGGAATAAATAATTTCTCTTACTTCTCCTATTATATCATTCTCCTCCTCTACAAGGGAACCACAAGAGAAAATCATTACAGTGTCATCACGACACATCGCAATTGCCCCATCACATACTCTTGCAACATTTCTGTACCCATGAAAATTGTCTTCATATCATCTGACCTCATTCGTGTCTGAATATCTCTGCCAACGTAGATGGAAACATCGCAATAACCTTCACATATTCTGAACACAACTCCGTAAATAAACGAATAATAAGTACAGCTTCAAGTAAGAACGGTGATTATCTATCTATCTTTATCTCTCTATCTATCTATCTCAACGCCCATGTGGATAAATCTTCTTCTCCATTATACACAACTAATTTCATTGCAATAGTTTTGAAACATCTAGATTACATGTGACTGATTATTTAGTTTCAACATGTTATATAGTAGTGACCATACAGCCATTATTCTCAAACGTTCAGTTGTGTCATGCCCTAAGAGCTGTCGCCTTACATAGTTCTAGGCTCCAGCTCTGTTGCTGTACGGTACAGTAGAGCTTTTGTAGATTATAGTATTTTGATAGATTATTACGATCCAATTTCTACTAGTTTAATTTCCTTTATTGCTTATAAACCCTATCTTAAGATAATACCCATGAAGTCTGTAAACCTTTTTTTTTATGCAAGAACATGACTAATTGCAAAAGTAAGTTTTCCTTTTCGTCTATATCCATTAATAAATAAACCTTTAAAATTTACCAGCTGTTACATTCCCCGATGTTTCATTCAGAAATATAACTATTAAAGTTCCAACCCAAGGCTATAAACATGTCTACACAGACAGCAAAAATATAAATAATAACAAGTGGTGTCAAACAGGCAAACCCAGCTCCTCACACGTGAACCTTCACGAAAACACTACCTCTAAATGTTTTTTTAGAGTTGCAGTTTCTGTCAAGAATTTTAAATGAACTAGCTGAAATCAGGTGATGTTGAATCTGACCTTTCAAGGTTACAGAAGGTTAAAGGCTATGTTGACATTTTGAAGCCCATGTGTAGTTTTCTCTGTCAACAATATTAACCGAATGTGTATCCGTACTCGTTTGAGAGTTGTGTTCCTTTCAAATTAGATGACCTTAAAAATCCAACCCTCTTGAATTTGACACTAACAATTTTTTAAATTATATATTTTCATTATTTTGATATTTGGAATTATATTTGCAGAACCGGAAAAGAGAGATTTTGGTCTTGGTTTCAGATAAATCGGATAAAATTTGTCAGTTACAGTAAAGAATCCATTCTCAGCTTTTGGGTCAATGTGACTTTGACCCTAATAAGGTACACATTTTAATGGTGTCCATTGTTTGGCAAAGTGCATTTCTCCTGAAAATTGCAAGTAAATCGATCACAAAGAATTTCCTTAGAATTACTAACTTTGAAACATACAAACAAAGAAATCAAACAAAAACAATACCCCTCGCCCACCTCATTATTACACGCAAGAAATAAGCCGAGACCACAGAATGCCACATGTGACATTAGTAAGGTGGGCAAGTTAAAAATAATAGGGGAAAAGTAGTTCGAATGGTGATACAAGCATGGAATTTGGCACAACAATTCTTCTTGACCTTCTGTCTCGTCATCAACCTCAGGCCACACAAAATTTTGCCCCTTTTCAAGATAGTCATAAGGTTTTTAAAATGCGTAAAAAGGTCAGGTAATACATAAATTTGGGGTAACAACATCTTGATCAGTTTATTTTTTGTATGTTGGAAATCAGTTAAGCCCCAATTAATTAACTTTCATCCTCATTTTTAAAACTTGGATAATTATCTTACTGTAACAGTGTAGGTTCAGTGCAGATTAACACTATAGCTGTGATGCTCAGCATTGGGTTCAGTGCTAGCAAATGGCAGACATTTGTCATTAGTTTTCCAAAAGCTGTTTAGCTATCCCCAGATCAAAGATAAACAGCTGTGCCAGCGCAAGAGAGCTAGGGGTGGGATTATGACATATCTCAACCTAGTTGTGTCCCATATCTGAAAGTGCATTCACGTTGTATTGGGGGTAATAATATAAACCCTCGGGCTATAGAACAAAAGCAAAGGCAGCACAATCTTGGAAGTCGAAGTCTTTTCTGAAGGGAGATAGATAGTAAGACTAACTGGATGCTTATTGATTGTGCCAAGAGGACACATGAAAGACTAGTAGATACATCTGATGCTGGCTATGTTACCCTTGCTACAAACATTCCTAAAGTCTATAAGTTAAATGCAATGACCGCCTGATTGATGAGTTTGAGACTAGAAGTGATGCTGATCCAAAATCTGAGGGAAGTATTATGATGAAACTGAAACTGTCCAGAAAAGGTTTCTTGAAATGATTGAGAATATAGCAAAAGTAATAAAATAAAATGGGAAACCCTTTTGAGGAAGATACAGTGGATCCTTCAGATCTATGAAGAACCTTGGACATAAATAATTTACAAACATTATTGAAAGCAAATTCTACAAGCCAGTGATAAGAGCAAAACTTTATTGTTTAGTCACAAGATGTCCAAGGGCAAAGAGTCATTGCAAATCATAAAGGAAGACTGTAATCTATTCTCATACTTTATATCATGTCAGAACAGACAATGTGACTTAAATGGACTCCTTCAAACCTGGAAATCAAAATTATACGTAATCACTGGCACAGAATGGACAGGTGCATCAGGGTACCAAGTCCCAGCTGCTGCATTTACTACAAAAGCAGTCATCAGAAATCCATGACAAAGAGCCTACCGGTGATGTTACTATAATAGATGGTGCAACCCTTGCAAATGCTCTTACACCAACCAAGGTGTCTATATTCGAGTCTTCTGCAGAGGATGAAGTCCTGTCTAAGGTACAAAAGTAAATATTGTACTGTAAATGATGTGTATATTACAGACAGAATGAAAGCACAAACAAGACAAAATCGAGGAACAGGAGTTAGCTGTACTGTGATTAGCACATGAAAAACTCCTAGCAATTTGGCCAGTTTACTCAGGAATGATCAGACCAAAACATGTTTGCATATTTGGCAGACACAACCATTTCACCTCAAACAGACGAAACAACAGGCATTATTGTCACCAAAGGGGATCCTGCACTCTGTAGCAAAGCTAAACAGGCCACTGCTGACCTAGAATACTGCACTCACAAAGAGGCAGATACTATAGTCCCTTTGCATGTTGTATAACATGAAGATATTTCAAGTGCAATCATATGATGATGTCATCATAGCAGCATCTAGTATGGAAAACAATGGTTTGGACAAACTGTGGATTACAACCTGAAGAGGAAAAGACATAAGGTGGATACCTATCCATGAAATTGCAACAGTTAGGGAACCAAAAGACTTCACTCTTCCCTTTGGCCATGCATTTAGTGGGTGTTACAGCGTCTGCCTTTCATTGAAAGGGGAGGAAGTTTGCATGGCAAACACAGACTCTGTTTTA
>NC_090750.1:40108119-40120619 GCF_036898095.1 Palaemon carinicauda | reverse complement strand
CACTTCTTTTCTTACATATTGTTAGAATATCTTCTACTTTAGTTCTATATTTAGGTAGTTTTTCTCTCTCGGTTAGCGTTATCCCAATCATTATTCTTCCATGCTCTTTGACTTTTGAGTTGTAAATATCTTATGTTCTAAGGCTTTAGTAAGGCTCCATATAATATTTGAGTACATAAAGAGGCAGTTTTATCTGTAGTTATTCAGGAGATTGCATCAGCACTGCACCACGATATATATTTAGCAATACATCACACTCACCGACATATAAGCAATCAAAATAAGATTCTCTTTTCACCGCAAAGCAAATCATGATCAACAGCTATAAAGGGGATATTTCCTCGCTTTTGCACATGTTGAGGTTCTGGACTGCAATAGGTAAACGCTCCTCCTTTCCCAAAGAACCGGCACCAGATTACCCAGGGGACACGAGTCACGACTCCTAGGCCCAAGTTTCGGAGCTCAGACTCAAGGTCACTGCGTCGGGCCCACAGGGACAACTAAGTAGTTGGAGGGGGGGGGGGGGTCAAACACTGGCCTACGGGGGAGGGGGGCTAGGTGTGGAATCATAACACCTTGGGAGCGTACCTGAAAGACCTAAGGAAGCAGATACCCACTTAGGTCACACCTGCTGTCATGGATAGAGTAAACGGAGAAGAGCCTTCAACCTCTGATGGGGTGCAGCAGACATGACCCCCACACACCACCAAAACCTGAACCCATTCCACGTAGATTGTAGGAATGCTTGCTCCTTCCACTCACTCCCCAGAGAATGAGCCAGGGGATCAAGGGCAGGGTAAGCGAAAGCAGAACCACCTCGTGACAAGAAGGAAGAAGCAAAGCTCTATTCCTCCCTTTCAAAGCATACGTCTGCCACTGTGAGGCCACGGCCTACACTCTGCACACATGGAAGGTTGAGAACAATCATGCAAAAGCACGGAGAGTGTGGATTTAAAGCAAGTTTAACAAAAAGCACTGGATTTACATACATGCTCCCGCAACGGGTGTCTTGCTTCGTAATAACAATCACAAGCCAGTATTCACTCCCAGATAAAAAAAAAAAAGAGTATGTTAAGTTTGCTTGACGGCACATCGGTATATTCGTATTCGATGCAGAAACTTTGACAGAAAAGGGGGTGGAGCTACTCGCTCTCACTTCAACCTGTTGTTAACTGCCTCGTTAATAATCTTAACGGACATTCCATGCATGTCACACAAAAATATCCCTATAAAAAGGAAGATGGTTTGTATCTGCGTAAAACATATACTGTATGTATGTATACTGTATATATATATATATATATATATATATATATATATATATATATATGTATATATATATATATATATATATATATAAATATAAATACATATATATACATATATAAAATATAATAAATATAGCCTATATATATATATATATATATATATATATATATATATATATGAATATATATACATATAAATATATATATATAATATATATATAAATATATATTATATAAATATATATATAAATAATTTATATATATAAACATATATAAATATATATATATATATAAATATATAAATATATATATAAATATAAATATATACATATATATATATAAATATATATACATATAAATATATATATATATATACACATATAAATATAAATATATATATATATATATATATATATATATATATATATATATATATATATATATACAGTACATATATATATATATATATATATATGATATATATATATATATATAATATATATATATACACATATAAATATATATATATACATATATATATAAATATAAATATAAATATATATATATATATATATATATATATATATGTGTGTGTGTGTGTGTGTGTGTATGTGTGTGTGAATGTGCGTGTGTACATTTTGAGAGTTTGAAAAATTTTCTACACCGCTATATAGTGTGTATCAATTACTCTTATGAGTGTCTGGGGCTACGAGTGTAATCCAATTTATCAAAACAGATGTAAGTCAGAATCCTTCTTTAACAAAATGAGGCACCTGAAAATCACAAGCATAAGGTTCCCCATTCAGTCAAATCCGCTCAAATCTCCACAAACCAGTAATCAACAGTATATTCATGGTTTGCAAATTTGCCTCAGTAAAAAATAAACTGTTAATGTTGAAGAAAACTAATTAAGATCTAAAAGGATAAATGATATCACTTGTATATTCTAAAATCATTACATTTGATACTACATATTAACGGTACCTCATGCATGATGGCTAATAATGAAAACCAAATTATCTTTGGTACATATTCTCTCTCTCTCTCTCTCTCTCTCTCTCTCTCTCTCTCTCTCTCTCTCTCTCTCTCTCTCTCTCTCTCTCTCTCTCTCAAGCAGTACAAGCTAGGGTCACCAAAACTAGTTCCAACACTAAGACAATTTCGATATAGACGGAGGATGGAACGTTTTAACTTATTTGATCTACAAACTCGACGACTAAGGGGACAATTAATAGAAGCATTCACAATTCTTAAAGTAATAACAAATGTAGATTACAACAATCTCCAGAGGTAACGTATGCAAACTGAAATTGCAAAGATACAGCATTCAATGTGGCAATTTCTTTACATACAAAATAGCAAATACTTGGAATAGACTTCCAACGGATGTAGTAAACAGTAACACGGTAAAAAAAAAGTTCAAGAATAAGTTAGACAAAATCATGAGAACTCTTTAAACTGAATATTAACACCAGATCGTTCCCCCAAAGAGCAAATGGAGTCTCCGCGGATGGACTAAAAAGTCTCCGAGACATCCAAAATCCATCTCTCTCTCTCTCTCTCTCTCTCTCTCTCTCTCTCTCTCTCTCTCTCTCTCTCTGTATATGTGTGCGCGAAGAGTAGCCCATTTTTTTTTTTAATTTACGCTTGCCCAAGTTTTTCTTTATGTCAACCAATTTCAAAAACTCTTTCCCTTTAGTGCTATTGTAATTTAAATTAGACCTCCGTCAACGTCATCAATAATAGCTTCGAGTCACAAATCATACATTATTTATAAATCTGCTGCAGAGAAACTGAAAACTAATTTTCTTTACCAATCACGTGCCTTTTGACATTCTGGCGTTTGTGTGCCAAACAAAATAACTTAGCTGGTTGGTCTTAAAAATGTACTCGTCTTCACGACGTTCTTCGTAACTGTTATTGTCACGCCAGTTAATTACCTTGATCAATCTATCAAACTAGTTTCTTTAGTGCTTCGTTCTTAATTTCGTATTTAACTTTTACAACGACTTCCAAGAATTCTCTCATTGAAATTTCATACTTGTCAGAAAGTACAACATTTTCATATCTTCGTCAATATCATAAAGAAGAAATACACATTAAATAAAGTGACACCGCTAATCAATATCAAATGAATCTATGAATCTTAAAGCTTGTAAAGATTATCTAATTAATCACCATTCGCAAAGTCACCATAAATATTTAGTTTCCTTCCTATTTACTACCCGTCAGCTATACACGAGCCACCGGATAATTTATTTATAAATAAAAAGTGCAACCTTATGATACTATATTTCCTTCATATTCATATTTCAAGATGTTAGATAATGGCACAGGTGAGTACCATTAAAGAAATATATATATATATATATATATATATATATATATATATATATTTATATATATATATATATATATATATATATATATATATATATATTTATATATATATATATATATATATATATATACATATAAATATACATATATGTATTTGTATATTTGTGTGTGCATATATATATATATATATATATATATATATATATATATACATATGTGCATATATATACATATACATGTGTATATTTGTGTGTGCATATATATATATATATATATATATATATATATATATATACACACACATACATGAATACATAATATACATGAATAAACATATATACATATATATAGATATACATACATATATATATGTATATATATATATATATATATATATATATATATATATATATATATACACACATACATGAATACATAATATACATGAATAAACATATATACATATATATAGATATACATACATATATATATGTATATATATATATATATATATATATATATATATATATATATATATTTCTAATCGGTCTCTCACCGTCCCCCCGGCAGGGAGAGAGAAAGAGTAGTCATACCTTGGTGAAAGGGGGTACTTTATGATCTACACTTGGAAACCACAATCTACCACAAATTACTGAACCAACAGGTTGTCGTTAGGGGGCGGGGTGGGAAGGGCTGAACCTCTGTGTGTGTGTGTGTGTGTGTGTGTGTGTGTGTGTGTGTGTGTGTGTGTGTGTGTGTGTGCGCGCGCGCTAGTGCACGCATTTGGTCAGGGCCACCCATACTAAGGTGATTTGCTGAGAGTAATCACACAAAGTCCCCCACTCTCATCAATCTGCAGTGGAGAGCGTGGTGATGAAAACTGGCTAAACCCCATATATGAACAAGGACGTGTCTGAGGCCTTTGTTCTACAGTGGACTAGAAACGGCTGCATTTGTTGTGTGTGTGTGTGTGTGTGTGTGTGTGTGTGTGTGTATATATATATATATATATATATATATATATATATATATATATATATATATTTATATATATATATATATATATATATATATGAATGAATATATAAGATACATAGATACATACATAATTTGTTTTTGGAATATGTTACCAAACCATTTTGCATTATCATAGGACGTCTTTCCAAGGGTCGTTTTATATCCTCCCCAATTTTATAAAATTCCTCATTATTTATCCATCTTTCTACTGAGGAACACAAAAATTGGAAAAAAAAAAAGATGAAGAAGTTTTATACATTAATAACATATACGATCCTAATGTAAAAGCTTTAATTCCTTTAAATTTTCAGACATGACTGATAACTTTTAGTATTTTCTAGCTGACAATATGAGAATCAAGGAATTTGGCCACAATGATCATGTGATGGGATTGGCGAGTCTTCTTTATTGTAATTAAATAAAAATATACCAAACTCTGCCACCTAATTTTTTCCCCACAAACCTCTGCCTACCTGTGGAACTTCCTGTATAGCACACTATCTTGAATTTTTGCCAATACTTGAAAGCCTAACTTCCCTCTCTTGCTCTTGTTCTTTCGATAAAAAAAGTGTAAAGTTAACTTCTGATTTTCAAAATAATAGAATTCCTTTTAAAAAAAAAAAAGGGTGTAGGAATACCTTTCTAACTAGTATTTAATATAGAAAAAATTATACAGTTCATATGTATAATAACAGATCCACTTTCGGCAATGTGATGTCCAGTATCAAATATTATCTGTTATAAAACCTTGATTAATCTTATATCTACAATCTCCTCTCAAGACTTCATGTAAAAATAGGATGGATTAAATGTAGGAATAATGTACTTGCCTTGAAAAATAAAAATCGATGCTGAAACTATCGACTTGCATAACTCTTTAAAGTTTTAAAGGCCACCCAAGGATGGCAGAGGCAAGGGACAGTAACAATGCCCTATCGAGCAGGACAATGCCCTAGAGACTGACCATATACACATATGATCAGCGCCCAAGCCCCTTCTTCACCCAAGCTAGGACCAAGGAGGGCCAGACAATGGTAGCCGATGACTCAGCTGATAGACCTATTGACTCCCCCAAACACTCCCATCCTTATCTCACAAGGATGGTGAGGTTGCAGAGAACAAATAAACTAACGAGTTTTAGCGGGACTTTAAACCCAGTCTGGCGATCACCAGTATTTCCCGGAATAAACTAAGATGAATAAACGTTCCTAGATAGTTTGGTAGTTTGGTGTAAGCGGCAATGACTCATAATGACATACGGAGGACAATATAAAAAGTCCTCCCATGCCCATCCCATAACGATGTATGTTGTGTTTGAGAATAGAGGCAACAGTTACTCGAAAATAGCCTACGACATAAAAATATATATTTAGTTTCAAACTATATAGGCATAATTTTTCACTTGCAACTAAACCTCCATATATTCATACGTTACTTTCTGTAAGCAAATGAATATAAGAAAATCAGTAATAATTTAAGAAAACAAATTCTCACTAAAATATAATTTGAGAAAATGTACTGGTGGCAAAATTAGAATACTGAGCTCGCGACTTGTGTGAATGATAACATGCGGGGCTGCGTTGGCCTATTGGAAACATCCGTGCCTGGCGTTCTGCCGGACTGGGTTAGAGTCACGCTCAAGCTTAATAGTTTCTTGTAGTGTCTGCAACCTCGCCATCATAGTAAGCTAAGGATGAGGGGTTTGTGGAAGTCTATAGGCCTACCTGCCGAGTCATCAGCAGCCATTGCCTGACACTCACTGGTCCAGCTTGGGTGGAGAGGGTACTTGGGCTCTGATTATATGTATATATGGTCAGTTTCTAGGGCACTGTTCTGCTAGCTAGGGCAATGTTAGTGGCCCTTGACTTTGCCATTCATGAACGGCCTTTAAACCTTTGTGAAACCAGTTCATGTGGTCTTAGGGCTAGAGAGGTCATTGGACGCTAAGGTGCAACTGAAGACGACCCCAGATGTATGTTGCATTATGTAATTAAACTTAGAATGGGTAAACAAGATGAAAGAGAGGCCAAAGGAACAGTTATAAAATAGGTGCAATTCTAGGATGAAGGAGCACTGCAAAGTAAGGTCTACAAGTTCAAGATATTAAGCCAGACATTTATCGAGAAACAAAAATGACAAATGACTCATGATCGACTTTATTGACCATGAATGTGCGACTGCAGTGTTATCATTTTTGATAAATCAATCAGCTCTACGCATGTGTTCTTTAAATTACTACAAATCCCAATAAAAACATTGCAAGTTCTTCCTCAAGAGAAAACTAACATTTCCTTTGACCAAGAATAATGATATGCAGTGTTTCGTAACACACTCAAGCACAAAATATTGTTCGATATTTAATGGGGAAAGGTAAAGCATAGTATCATCGATTTTCCAATTACGGTATTTCTGAATATTATGCAGCGAACTCTCAACTACTATAAATACATACCATTCACACACACACACACACACACACACACATACACACACACACACAAAAAAAATTTACCTTCAGTTCTTATATAGAAGAACATTTTTACTTTTATTTTAAGCCAGAGAATCTTAAACATCCGTAATAATACAAAATATAAAATACAATAATAATAATAATAATAATAATAATAATAATAATGATGATGATGTTGATAGTAATATGTTCACAAAGGAGCATTATGACTTCCTATACACCAGTATTCGAGCAATTGAAATCATCCAAGTTAGCTTAAATACGGGTTCTTTCCTCGAAATAAAGCTATATAACCAAAATCTTAGATAGGCAATATTCCATTGATATTGGGAGTTTATTATTGCTGTGTTTTATTAACGAGAATTTATTATCCTAAATAATGAACTGCCATTTTATAGTGGTTTTTAACGCAACGTAAAAATAAAAAGCACGTAAGCCTCTTTTATTCAATATCGCTTCAAAAGTGACTTAATTATTCATAAAGTGATTAATGACTACCAAATGAAGGCTATGCATTTAACAATTTATATATCAAACTTATATCTTTTCATGGTAACCAACCATTTCAATTTCGTTCACTACTTTCTTCAACTCTGTAATATTCAATATCACGCAAGTAAATAGCTTCACCACCACATACCAATCATACATTTTCTAAATAAGACATTGACGTGTAACTGACAGTTTTACAAGTTGTAAACTTTTCTTATTTCTATGCCATGCACTTGAAAGGTTGAATAGCTGAATGTGATTGACAAAGTTAAATAAAATGCAATCAGATCAACCTTAACTGTAAAGCAATAGGGTAATTTTTGCGATTTAAGGTTGTTTATTGCGCTAAGACGATGAAGGGTGTTGAAAGATCGATTGTTGACATAAACATTTAAACAGGGCTTGAATACCAATCTGCCTTTCGTAAAAGGAAATGAAATGACATTGATTATAGGGAACAATGGTGCTCATATTATCTTCAGACGAAGGAAGGTGTAGTATAGTGAGAATCTGTCGTATCAAAACAAATCTTTATTTTGTCTTCCACTTATTATCCTTTGAAACGAAGTTTCGGACAAATTTTGTTCTCTTGTTTTCTATCTTATTTCTCTTTTTTTTTTTTGCAAAGTTTTTATAGTTTATATATAAAAGATTTATCTTAATGTTATGTCATAAAATATATTCTAATTGTTTATTACTTCCCTTATATTTTATTGACTTTCTTATTTCCCTTCCTCACTGGGCTATTTTCCCTGTTGGAACCCTTGGGCTTATAGCATCCTGCTTTTCCAACTAGGGTTGTAGCTTGGCTAGTAGTAGTAGTAGTAGTAGTAGTAGTAGCAGCAGTAGTAATAATAACTGTCTGTGAAGTTTACAACATATATTTATACAAAACTAAAAATGAGATTAATAAAATTCAGGAGAAATAATTCAAAATTGGAATTAGAATTCAAATTAATACAATCTACTGTTGAAGGCCGTTGTCCAATTTCAAACTAGGTTTAAGTTTTTGCCATATAAAATGTTTCCACAAGTTTTAGCTCGGTTTCAAATCGAGCTCTACATAAAATACTAAAATCATCATTATTAAAATTAGCATAGAGTTACAGTACCCATGGCAATATCATTGACTGAGAAAGCTTACTAATGCTTATATGTTCATTGGTTCTGGTAAATAACAGTTTTGTTGAACTACCCACAAATTCCAAACTACACTTCAGAAACAATTGTATAAACAACCATAAAACAACAGTTTGCTAGATAAAGACTCATTAGACCTGTTTAAATTGCATATCTTCAAATTATTAAAAACTACCATTAGAATGTTAACATTTTCAAAATAAGTTTTTCTTATGTTTTACTTTTCTTTCTATTAAATTGTTTATCTTATTCGAAATATTTGGAAATCTGGAATATATTATCCAAGTCTTTTTTTCTAATTCTGGCCATTACGTTCATGGTGTGATTGAGAAAGTTCCGTACTTTTTAGTAAAATAAATTGTTGTCGAAGAATTTTTTAATAATAATTTCTTTATGGAAGTAAAGATGGTGTTCTATAAATTTCCATCTCTATGCATAGATCAACAGTTTTCGTTACTACATTAATAAGTCCTACATATGTTTTATTTCCCTTTTCCACTCACAAAGTGAAGGTAGATTTCTATTTAGCCTACATTCTAGCAATACATAAAAAATTGGATTCTGGAAGATTAACTTAATGTTTTGTGTTGTGTGGGTTTTCTCCTTTCGTTCTCTTCTTCCATAGCAAATTTTATATTAGCATATTGAGCGTTCAGATAATTACAGAATTTTATAACATCAATTTGTTTAGCAACAATGAAAGTGTCATCCACATATCTTCTATATACCACAGACTTAAAGCTAATGGATAATTTTACAATCACTCAGTCTCGTAAAAACAAGAAAATATTGGTCTAGGTATTCGATATCTGATTACCCCTAGTTAATACATCTTTTTGTTTGCAATACTCTTTTATTAGAAATGAAAATTTGAAGAGAAAAAATAAATGTATTCAACAAATTAATAATTGATTTTTTATCAAACAGTGGTTTCTTTATTCCTTTCTTGTAATCCATCTAATATATTACCGAACAGAGCTTACATTACATTACAAATAGTTTCTATTATTAGAGCAGCTATCGTTAGTTAGTTTGTTTACCTTACAAGCATACTTTCATTTTGATAAGATTAGGTTTTAGTTTAAGGCAGTGGTCGATTCCAAAGTTAATAGATATTAGCCTTTCTTTTTTTTGTTTTTTTTTTGTTTGGTGGCATTCAGAGAAATTGTAAACAATTTCATTGCTTTCAGAAGATAATGGTTTATAGGAACCACCTAGTTTGACAAGTCTTTTTACTTAAGAGAGATCCTCATAAATACAACGTAGAATATGATTAAAATATAAAAGTTATAAGTCTTTATAACACTAATCTTACTAATAATTCTTGATAAAGTTCAGTGCCCTTTTTCTATTTTTCCCGAAGTTCGTTTTCTATCAAAAACTGTTTCTTTATGCAGTAAAATCCTCTTCGCTGTAGCTGTCATCTAGGAATATAGCCATACTGGAGTGTCTTAATTTTAACTCCTAATTTCAGTTAACTTTTTGTTTCTCTAAACTCTTACTAATATTTTTAGGTTTACCTAAATACAAGTTTTTAACTTCACAGCACCTGATAATGGACTTATGTCTGAAACGCTGTTTCAAAGAAGAATAAATGGAAGAAATGGTATCAATTTCTTGTAGTACTACAATTGCTCACTAGACTGCTACTTCCTTCGTCTAATTATAAAGATTACAGGTTGTTATCGTATTACATGAGAGCTAAAAATATCACTCACTCTCACATGCAACAGAATACAGTCTGTGATTAACATATTAATTCTGCTCTGCTGTGAGAGAGAGAGAGAGAGAGAGAGAGAGAGAGAGAGAGAGAGTTTCTCTCTTTCTCTCTAAAAATTCCCGAGGTATGCAAAATGGGGAAACACTCTCTCTCTCTCTCTCTCTCTCTCTCTCTCTCTCTCTCATATATATATATATATATATATATAAAATACATATATATATGTATAAATATATAATATATATATATAATTATATATATATATATATATATTACATATATATATATTATATATATATATATATATTATATATATATATATATATATATAGATATATAAATCGGGAATTTTTAGTCAGTTATCAAAAACATCACCCATGGGTTTTCCGTGGAAAACCTTTCATTAATGACTCAATTCAAGCGTTCGTAAAAAATCAAAATACCAGTTAGTGATTCAACAATAGTATGAATATTAGCATACAGGGTGTGTGTCACAGCCTGTCAAATATCGATGTATTCATTTATCTTTGGCGTCGTGTGAGCAAAAGCATCTGCATGTATTGGAAGGGGGAAGGGGTAGTGTTGTCAAGGGGAGGTGAAATACACGGACAGGCAGATACAATTTTAAATGGTCTTTATAAAAGCTGAAATACGTAAAGCCAATAGGGAGATTACATGCAACGCTGGCGAATTTTTTTTTCTATTTCGAGATGTATTATACATATCGAAATAGAAAAAACAGAAACATTACCCTATATATATATATATATATATTATACATATATATATACATACATATATATAAATACACACACACACACACACACATATATATATATATATATATACACATTTATATATATAAAACACATTTATAAATATATATATATATGTGTGTGTGTGTATTTATATATATATATATATGTATAATATATATATATATATATATGTGTGTGTGTGTGTGTGTATGTATGTATGTATATGGGGTGGACCCAATACATTTGTATTTGTATTATTAATTGTATTTAGATACAATTTTAAAGTATCTGTATTTGCATTTTGGCATTCAGAATAGGTAGTTTGTATTTTTATCTATATTTTGGTACCCAACACGTAGCAGGCAGACAATGCTTCATCTATAGTGAAAGCATTCACCATCTGCCTAAAAGAATTATGTGGAAACGAAGCAAGGAATGAAAGTAGCAGTGAAAATGGAGACACACCTGACCTTGATATATTGGAAGCACTTGATTTGAATAAGATGCTTACCCTGCTTCCACCAGATAATTCAAGTTGCCTTGCACACACACACACACACACTCTAACTCTACATAGGAGATGTCTTCAGTCGTCCCAGTGTCAGAAAGATTTCAGCTGTAATTATAATGCAGAAGTGCTATAGAACTGCGGCTGCGATACGTCGATCTACTGTTGTAGCACCGTTCTATGAGGTTTCGGTGCAAGCGGCCAAAGCTACTCGATGAAACTCTAAACTGATAATGGTCAAGTCAGTTACAATGAAATCAACGGAGTCTAACCACATTATTCGTCCTTTAGGATCAAACAAGACCGTATTAGAATTTTAAAAAATGTAAATAACAATGGGGGAAAGAAGTGATACAATTTTGGATGCATTCCAAGAAGCGATGTCGCAAGTTGAAAGAGAAAACATGTTTACCCTTTCTTGCATTACACAACTTGCATTTGGTATTGAGCACAGCTCCAACTACTCAGGGACAGTAAATCACTCTACTATTTAAACCTGGCAAATGCATTACAGTCACCTATCAAAAAGAGATTGTAACCATTTTTGGAGAGGATTGATGTCATTGCCGCAGCTGTCATGGGCGCTAGGTTTGAGCTGGACGTGGATACCATGAAAAGAACTGCAAGAAAAAAGATTCTGAATATTGTAGACTATTCTTCCAGAGTCAACTCACTGGACATTGAAAAAGAAATCAATTAAAGAGAATGAGCATCAATCAAGATGAGGCTGGCAAGAAGTCTTTTTGGTTACATGCCTCTACCTGGGGCAAACGATGACAAGTGCATC
>NC_090750.1:40088119-40095619 GCF_036898095.1 Palaemon carinicauda | reverse complement strand
CACGCTATAAATTTTGAAAACGGGAAGAGGAGGACGAGTATGCGGCAGCGGGAGGACATCTCGAATGCATTAAGTATCGAATGCAATCAAAGAAAAATATGGATTCATTTCGTTTGGATTATATTTTTGACCATATACCCATACGCTGGTACTGGGGAGGCCATTCGGCGTTGATGTGACACTAGAGGAAAAACCTCGCGTTTGAACTAGTTAGTAAAAGTTTGGTTTGGAAAGCAAGAAAAAAAGGCCGTAGAGAAATAGATGAAGTAGTTGCTTATAAAGTAGATGCAACTCGGGCACGAAGAGAACCGACAAACCCTTAGTAACCTAATACCTACAGAGAACCACGTGAGGTGCACTTACGGCTTTCCCCCTACATTTTTATTGCGTTTAAGAGTAAAAAAAAAATAACAAATTCTCGAGAGTTCTTTCCGGAAATGCCTAATGAACATGCGGTCTATAAAATCAACAGAAAAAATATACTTAAAATAAATGTCTTCTGACGACGTCCAAACTAATTCCTAGCAAACCACAATCAACTGGTTAACAGCACCACTATCTGACAACTGTCACATCTTCAGCATTATGAGGGCATGGCATCACGCAGCATCAGTCACTGTCAAAGTTAACTAGCCCACCATAGTCTTGACGAAATCACT
Organism: Palaemon carinicauda; assembly: GCF_036898095.1. Lineage (NCBI taxonomy): Eukaryota > Metazoa > Arthropoda > Malacostraca > Decapoda > Palaemonidae > Palaemon > Palaemon carinicauda. Next base: position 40,094,960 of record NC_090750.1, on the reverse strand, counting down.
GATGATAATTGAGCAAAGATGTGTAGCGCGTGTTAACAGGGAAGACAATCAAGGCCTTCATAATTGCCATATTGTTTTTGGTGATATGATGAAACTTTTATGGATACTAAATATTATGTTTCTTCGAAATGTAAATATCCTTTGACTTTATTGATACTGCATATATCCTTAACTCGATGAAATAAACATTTATTTTATTTCACTAGTTTCTTGACTTTTTTTTCTTTATTTGATATAGTGAATATTATCGTGAATTTCAATTTTTATTGCAATGAAGCAAATTTGTTGGTGAAATGAGGGTTGCACTAGGGGGAAATCCTTTCGGTTTGAAAATGGGTAAGTATAAAGACCAAATTCTTTTCAACAGGGAATCTTGCAATACATTGATTAACTGATACACCGATGCCTCGGCAAATGTTTTACTCTCTCTCTCTCTCTCTCTCTCTCTCTCTCTCTCTCTCTCTCTCTCTCTCTCTCTCTCTCTCTCTCTCTCATTCACTAGCAGTACTGTCACGCTCACATTCAAAGCCTTAGGTTTACGTAAGAAGAGCTTTTAATTACATTATTGTCCAGATTTATATTAAGGATTGCAAACTTCTTGTTACCTAGTCGTTATAATTTTGTCCTATTTATTTACAGAGCTTCTAACATGAAAACTAGTGTTAACATTTAATACTATAAGATCAATATTTACATCTGTTTCTGGCGAAAGAAAAGAGCGGATAAAATAAAAATCAACCTTCCCTACAGCATCCCATAACATAAACAAACATGCAAGTCAGAAAATAAACAAAAGGTCAAAATCAACCCTGTGAGTCAAGGAATCTTAAGAGTGAAAACTCAACCTTGATAAGTTGCAAGGTTTACAGTGGTTCAAAGGAAATTACAGAGTAGCAATAGGTACTAGAATGGGAGTTCAAAATGAATAAGATATAACAGAGCAGAGATAAGTTATAAAATCAACGTTCTACATAGTTTAACTAAAATAAATTTTTTAAGATCAAAACGATTCAGTAAAAAGGAAAATATCATTAAATGTAATGGTTAAATGTTTATTAGAAAATAAAAAAAATAAAGAACAGAGAGGGACAAAACATAAGTGCGTGCATGTACTAAAGTAAGAAAAAAAAATAAAAAATAGAATGTTTCTATAAACGAATGTGTTAAACAACAAAACCAGGATATAAGTCTGCTTACACAACTCACACTTCTGAAAATAAATACGTCGTAAATATGATTTAATAAGATCTTAAATTTGCAAAAGGTGCACTTTTTACGTGTCTGCAAAACGTTAAGTGAGAAACTACGTCTGCTAATATATAAGATTTATCATACATCACGGCTAAATGAGAATAAAAAAGATGACAAGTGCTTGTCTCTAAGTAGAAGAGTTATGGTTAGAATGATAATGTACTCTAAGATTTGCTAGTAACTAATAATTCATTTTGATCTGATTCTAAAGATATCGTTGTAATAAAGATCCCTTCCGTGAGTATTGATTACTCAATATCTAGTGTTAAAATTACAACGGGTCGTAACACTAGTGATAAGTATCTTCAAGTCAATCATGAAATGTAGAGAATCAGTCTCCATAAAACGATTAAAGTTTGAAATTAGACTCCGGTAAAAATGTACATGTGCATGCACATGCGCGCGCGTGCACGCACACACACACACACATATATATATATATATATATATATATACATATACATATATATATATGTGTGTCTGTGTGTGTGTGCGTGCGCACGTGTGTGTGTGTGTGCGCGCGTGTGTACGCGCGCGCACGTATGTGTGTCATCATTGAGAAAATGTAATAGATGTGAAGAGTAGTATCATCTGCATATGGAACAAGTTATCTATAACATCCTGTCGTTGCTTAATCTTTAAACAGAGATCTGGCTAAAATAAGCGTAGTGTGCCAATTGAACCCTAAAAAAATTTACGTGTACTCATATATACATATACATACATAATATATATATATATATATATATATATATATATATATATATATATATACATATATATATATATATATATATACACATATATATGCGCACACGTAAATTTTGATAGGGTTCAATTTCGTCCCCTGTAATTTGCACGATGCACTTATTTTAGCCAGATCTCTGTTATAAGATTAACCAACGACAGAATTTTATATATAACTTGTTCCATATGCAGATGATACTACTCTCTTCACATTTAGTCCATATCCTGAATAAAGACATGCCGTTCTTGAATCCTTCATCACTTCAACAGAGATCTGGCTAAAATAGTGATAGTGCAAATTATGGGGGAGGAAGTTGAAACCTAACAAAATTGAAAGTAGGATTCCAAGTAGGTCGAGGACAGTGGTTTCGCAACATCCAGATTTTTTATAGATCTTAAACATATAAAATTCTAGGTTTGATTCTTGATTACAAATTTACTTTTGAGAAGCACATTTGGTTTGTTTCTACTTCCATTGCACAAATGGCTCTACCGAGATACAGCTTTAAGATTTTCGTTGATTAATCTTTCCTGAGAAAATGTTTTAATTCTCTAATTCTACCTTGTTCCGAGTATTGCTCTCCTATCTGGTTTCATCTAGCGAATTTAATTTTAATTTGTCGGACAAAACCTTTGTCTATTAAATTTCTTAATCCTGGTCTGGATATTAATCTTTGTTACTGTCGTTCAGATAGTACTTGGTGCATGTTGTATTAGATTCTTCATAATACTGATAATACTGACAATCCTTTGCATTAAGATCTTCCAAGGATGCACCATCGGGTAGCTGTACTAGGAATGCAGTTGTTAATTCTAATTGCCTTACCTTCTCTATGTTTAGGCTCAATACTACAAACCATTGTATTTCCCGCTGTGACAAGATTGTAGAATAATCTTCATAATCTGGCAATTGCCTCGGTGTAACTTCAGAAGTGTAAACTTCTTGTAAATATTTTCATATCGAATAGGTTGACATCAGTTTCTCTTCATAGTTTATATATGGCAGATCTATTTCAACGTAAGAAGAAGAAGAAGAAGAAGAAGAAATATATATTGCTCACTCACAGATATATATATATATATATATATATATATATATATATATATATATATATCTATATAAATTTACATACATACATATATATATATATATATATATATATATATATATATATATAGATATGCATATACTGTACATACATACGTGTCTAGTAAGCTCATTAATCAGTGATGCAATAGATTTAGAACCGCCTGATATAAGATGAAACACGTTAATAACTACCTACTAATCGAAATATAAAGGAACACAAGAAACAGACGAATGAAAGGTAAAGCGGAAGAATGCTATGGCAAATATATCCAAATAAACATTATAGAGCCAGTGTTTACATTGTGAATAAACAGGAAAAAAGCCATCAAGCTGGGACGGGAAGAATTCGTTGTTGATCAGTCTGTATCCGAAAGTGTTCCTTGTAAGATTTCCGAAATCTGATTATTATTTAAATACCCACCCAAAGGAAGGTGGCAACAGCCTTTCTCTATCAGAGAAATAGCAAAGTTTACGTTTCTCTTTTTTATGGTTTGCCTTTTTTACGTTATTATAGGATTTTTATTTATATTTTCACACCACTATTTCTCGATGTTTATTATTTTATCATTAACGTCATGTACATAATTTATGCTCTATAGTTTTAAAGTAACTAGTATCGTTATTAATGTTATTGTACGATTTATTCCAATGACAGACTATCTACCTATTTATCATATACATTATATATATATATATATATATATATATATATATATATATATATATATATATATATATATATATATATATATGGGTATGCGTGCATTCTGAGTAGTGAAGGAATAAAAAAGATACTAAATACTCGTAAATTTGAGACAGCACATTCATCGTTAACCCCACATCGGCCAAAATTTGGGTCTTCTGTAAACCTACTATGAACTTATTAACGACTAAAAGGAAAAGACAATATTCTGACGAAAAAGGAATTCATACATATGTACCGAATCAAGAGAATAACTGTTGTTCTATCTATTGATTTAAGAAAAATTCGGTTCTTCCATTTTCATGATGGGTGCATTTCAGCGAGGATCAATATATTTGATTACTAAAGTGGCAAGAACCCAGCAGTTATAATCATCTTCGTAATTAAAGATTCTATACTGATGATAAACTATATATAAAAAAAAATGATACATGAAGTTTTCCATCTTGTACATTCCCCCGGCAACCATGCTTCCACTCCTTAAATGTCGAAAAAGAAAATTTAGCATTTTCTCTGCTAAGTGTCGTCTTCGTCTGAGGGCTCTTCACCTTAATACCATGTAGATATATTTAGAAAAGAATGTAAAAATTATTATTATTATTATTATTATTATTATTATTATTATTATTATTATTATTATGAATGGTGCAAGCAGCTGTAGTATATGTTATTGTGGAAACAATGAATTATAATTTACAGAATTCAACATCTTAGAACAAGTTCTCTTGCTTGAGGGTACACTCGGGCACATTATTCCATCTTATTTCTATTCCTCTTGCTTTTTTATATATGAAATATCTATTTCAAGGCTGCTACTGTTCTTAAAATATTTTATATTAATTGTTAATTACTTTTCTTGTAGTTTCCTTATTTTATTTCTTTACTGGGCTATTTTCTCTGTTGGAGCCCTTGGACTTACAGTATTCTGCTTTTCCAACTAGGGTTGTAGCTTAGCAAGTAATAATAATAACAATAATGAAGGCCGTGTATACAGTGGATTCAAATAAAGGACACCAGATTTCCCGTCAGCTGGACTAATCGAAAAACAAAAGACATTCAAAACTAATATAACAATTACCAGGAGTCTTAAAGAGGCATTTCACTTGGGAAGAACCATCTCTTATTCGTCGGTCACAAAATCCCCTAGCATTAGTTCTGCTTTAAGAGCTCTAACCTTCAGAGAAACAAGTCCATAGAAGGGTGCCGTCACTAAAGAACTCCCAGAGGATATCTTTAGTGAAATAACTGTGGTTTTATGTAGGATAATTGTGAGTTTTAATGTAATTGTCCTTTTATTACCACTACCATTGTGGGTGGATGTATAATAAATTCTCAATTACATTAAAAAAATATTTTACGAACTATGATATTTCATAAAATGTCTGTTAATGGGATTTTGAGTATTTTCACGCTTTCCCGAGTTTTATAGTGTGGGTTTATGAACATTAAATAATAGGTATTTTGTGTAAAATTACGGCCACATAACCTTAAATATCAAAACATTTCTGAGAAAATTTTTCTCGTTAGTAATTTTTTTTTTTTAGAGATCTACTAAAATATTTCATAAGAGAAATGAGTACGTGTATTATTTGTAGTTCCTTCAACATTTCACATGAAAATTATATTACAATGAAACCCAGCATCCTTAAACAAACAACTTTAAGAAATTATGAGTAGTCATTCACACTCATTGAACAAAAGTAGAGAGAGAGAGAGAGAGAGAGAGAGAGAGAGAGAGAGAGAGAGAGAGAGAGAGAGAGAGAGAGAGAGACCTTCAGTACCATGGCTCCAAAGGGACAAAGCTCAAGCTTGATATATTGTTATTGCATAGCGACAAGGTAAAGCCGGTTAAAGGGACATTTCCCAGATAAGAATGAAATATATGTAAAGGAAAATGCACCAAATTTGACCTTTTTTCCTAACCGAAGTATTCATTAAATAAGATAATTGAATGCTGGGTAATTATACTTCGGTGATGCTGCTTTTATATTTTAATGAATTACTTGTGCTGAGAGATATAAACATTTCGGAAATCACATAACATATTCTTGAATGCATATATTTGATACGAACTAATTGAAAGGCTACAGGTCCTAGAAGATCGGTGTTAAGAAAGTTTTACTAGTAGTAATGAACTTGTATCACAAGTTAGAACTGGCTTATTTGGTAAGAGCCTGTAGATAAAGAGCAAAGTTTTAATTACATAATCCAAAGACCATGCATTACACCAGTGGGAATATTTAATTGTGGAGAATTTCGAAAATGAGAAAGATCCTAGACACACACACGCATGTCATACCTATAAACGTTTCAAGCTTACTTAGAAGTAAAATGTTTCCCATCACAGAATAATACCAACACTTTTTACCAATGACTTACATCGTAATTATCATTAAGCAACTTGAAGGTTTCCGATAAAGAAAGAGAGAGAGAGAGAGAGAGAGAGAGAGAGAGAGAGAGAGAGAGAGAGAGAGAGAGAGGAAAAAAAAAAGTTCACTTCAAATGTCAAAAATGATCTACCCATCTTTTCAGAAATAGACAACAGGCACAAAACGCATTTTTGGTTTTGCAGTAGCAATACTCCTCAATAATCCATAAAATAGTTACCGATGTCTTCAAGAAGAATTGAGCAAGAAAAGCTCTTTAATAATTCACAAAGAAGTTGGAGAACCATTTAATACAAATTGCTAAGTAATTCTTTTCAAGTCCACAAAATATGTTGGGTGTATAATTCTGGAAGTTCGAGAGAGAGAGAGAGAGAGAGAGAGAGAGAGAGAGAGAGAGAGAGAGAGAGAGAGAGAGAGAGAGAGAGAGAGAGAGGGGGGGGGGTCTTCATCTTCTAGGACAGGTTTTAAAAACTCATTTCCGAGCCATAATACAAACTCCACATTAATAGCCAGGTTTTTTCCTCTAAAAATAAAGTGTTTCTCTTATTTCACAATTAAATTTAAGTCACGATTTTGGCAAGAACCAAATCTGTATAAAATTGGGCTTTTCTCTTACACTTTTTTATGTTTTTGGCAGAAGTTGTCTGGAGTCTATTCTCGTTT
>NC_090750.1:40083119-40085619 GCF_036898095.1 Palaemon carinicauda | reverse complement strand
ATCTAATTAGATTCACTGTCAAGCGTTATGACTATATTCTTCTGGTGTCATTCAAGTCATTCTGCTTACAAAGAAACGAGTGCAAATGATGAAATAATCCTCTATTTATGATTAGTTTAACAGTAATCAACAAAGTTGTATATGGATGATTATATTGTTCCGCTGTATAAAGGTACATTTTATAGAGGTGTAAGAATTTGAATGTACAGTAATAACGTTACTTACTAAGCTAGGGAAGGTGTATGGTTCGATTTAAATTTTGAGAATAAAACAAGAGACGGGATGCTTAATATGTGAAGAAGAGTTTGAGTTTGGACATGGAAAAGGAAATGCGGTACAAATATAAACCGTTACAAAGTATCAGCAATAAAATATTGCATCAAGATTTAAGCGTTAGTCACAGATAAGGTTAATAGCTAGGTCACTCCAAATACGCATTAAGGTAAAAAATAACTCGAGCAGCTAAAATTTAAATTTCATTCATAATACATTTTCATTCCCTACATTGACAATAGATTTTAAAACACATATGGACATCTCTATCTTGTTTTTGTCTAAGACCACTGACGCCGTGTAGAAAAGGAACTGGATAAAATACATATTGTTAGGTGAAGCTGACCTTATGTCTACACGTGAACAAGGAACTATGAAGCCGAGAACGAGTTCACGCCTCTGACTGGCTACATCCAATCCACTCAAAATTTCATCTCTCAAAAACTCAAGCTAAATACGTCAGAGGCTCTGGAATGACAGCTGTGCAGGCAACCAGATTTTTGGCAAGTCAAGATTAGCATAGAAAACGCGGCATTGGAAATACCAGAGCAACCAAAATTTCGACATTGAAATTGTTTTGTTTATAAATCACATTCTTATTATTTTGTTTTATTTGTCTGGATATATAATACATCTTTCACTTTATCAAACTAATCGAAACTTCAAAACAGAACAGAGTACTTTTGTTTTTAATTTCTATATTATATTTACATTTCGACCTCTCTGTAAACCATGTAACATTTCATAGTCATAATTACTATCTATACATAGCCCTTATACGGTTTAACACCATAAAATCTATGATTTCTGAAAAATGAATTGTAGACAGGTGTGTTCTCACAAGATATGGTTATTGATGAAAAAAAAACGTTTGTGAATCTTATTTACTTGCGTTACTACTTTTAAATATCCCTCTAATGCTTGCGTTTCCAAGAAAAGGAGGAATAACATTTCAATTATTACCAAATGACAGTAAGTCAAGTACTTTGTGTTACAGGATACTCTTTGCTATCACCGTAAGACATCAATTTCGGCGATGAACTGAGAGATTAATCAAATTCCCACAATAACTATTAAAATCTACTCGATATAATGTAAAAGGTTTAGTGTTCAAATAGAGGTGTTGAAAAGTGACTGTAAATCAATTCGACAAAAAGTTTTTTTTTTTTTACGAAACTTTCATGAACTTTTATCTTTTCTAAAGAGCTATAATAGTCAATAGAATCTGATGATAAAAGTGACAAAATAACAGTCTTTATCACAAGGAACGTTTTCAACATATATAAAGAGAAGTGAATGATATGTATTATTCAAAGCTATAACTGTCTCATTAGGGAGAGCTAAGAGGCTCTTTTCGTAGGTCCATCGACTAATCTTGCATTCACTTTATGATTTATTCAGCTAAAAAAATCCGTAGAATACAATCACAAGCTAAGAAATTCGAATGAGATGAAACCATATATCAGTCACATTAACCAGGACTAAAACAACAAATATAATAGACATAAAAACTTAGATAATAACAAACATTAATATAAAAGTAAAATAGAAATCTTATTAGTCCAACCTCCCATCACAATAGGCCAGGAATAGGAAGAAAAGGGAAGAAAGCATCTCCCATACGGTATCCAGAGTATCTGACCTGTCCTTTAGTATTCCAGGAGGTTCATTCCCATCCTGGAATTCAGGACTCCCTCCTCCTCCTCCTCCTCCTCCTACTCCTCCTCCTCCTAAAGGGTTCTTCTCTAGTAGTACCAAAGGTCTGTTCCTCCCACTTATCACATCCACCCACTCCCCAATACCAGTACCCACGTGACACCCGGCACCCATTGTCGTGCAACTTCCGATGCTGCATCTTGATTAGCGAGCTCAATTCAACGGCCTCCCGAAATTACTCCGAGAGATCATTAAAGTGAGTCCGATTGATAAACGACCCTATCCTGTAAAAAGAAAAGCTCTCAATATTTGTTTTTACACCGAACGGTTAATTAATGTAATTAACTTAGATAAGATATGAGAGAGAGAGAGAGAGAGAGAGAGAGAGAGAGAGAGAGAGAGAGAGAGAGAGAGAGAGAGACGGGAGTTAACATTTTAGGAAGGGTTATAAAAACATTTTTGGCAGGGAATAGAATTCCCTAGTTTTGTATGGTAACCTTCCACCAGAAATGCAATGATTAAAAATTAGAAAATACAGTAAAACAGAAATAACTGTTATTAAAATAAGTAA
>NC_090750.1:40070619-40078119 GCF_036898095.1 Palaemon carinicauda | reverse complement strand
CAATCTATGATTAACAATGTAAACATGGGTATCTATTGAAAAATACAGTATAATTGTTTTAAAAAACTCACGAAATAAACACTCTTAAATTATTATTCATGTATTATCTAATAATTTACGTTATTCAATCCATGCAAAGTTGTTATAAACAGTCCTTTGCACACGCATCAAGTCGAACCACGCAGTGGCAGAGAAATAGAAAATGCATAAAATACTATTCCTTCAGTACGAGACCGGTTTAAAGGAGGATCCGGTTAAAGTATTAGGTCATATAATTCCCTAATCGATAAAGAAAGCAGATTGTTTGGATTTTTTCAAATAAAGGATGGTGGAAGAAAAACAATAAAGTTGAAAAACATTGACGTTGTCGTTAAAAGCACGCTGTATGCGCAGAGAAATACGTACACAATGGATTACATTGCTTATCAGGATAACATAATGAAAGCTGTAGAATGAAGTTTTAATAAACCCACATCTTCCAGATTCAATGTAAAATAATATTAAATAAATCCTTGCAGTGAACTACAGTACAACAATATTTGGCTTTAACAATAGGTGACCAGTCTATGGTAATGAGGTTAGGTTGGTAGTGCATTCAAAAGTTTAAAGTCACTCATGAATGGCAGAGGCACGGGACATTGATATAGCCCTATCAAGCATGACAATGCCCTAGAGGCTGGCCATATGATCAGCACCCAAGCCCCCCCCCCCTCTCAACCCATGCTAGTACCAAGGAGGGCCAGGTAATGGCCTCTGATGACTCAGTAGGTAGACCTATAGACTCTCCTAAACACCCCATCCTTAGCTCACAAGGATGGTGATGCTGCAACCAAAGGAACTGACGAGTTTGAGCGGAACTCGAACCCAGTCTGGCGATCACCAGTCAGGGACCCTTAACTGTATAATTCTTAAAATCATCATTATTATTATTATTATTATTATTATTATTACTAGATAAGCTACATCCCTAGTTGGAAAACCAAGATGCTATAAGCCCAAGGGCTCCAACAGGGAAAAGTAGCCTAATGAGGAAAGGAAACAGGAATAATAAAATATTTTAAGAACAACACCATCACCAAAATAGATATTTCCTATATAAACTATAAAAACTAACAAAACAAGAGAACAATGGTTTAATTTTGGAGTGTCCTTCTCCTAGAAGAGCTGCTTACCATAGCTAAAGAGTCTCTTCTGAGAGTATATGGCAATAAAATAACGTCATGATATCCAAGACAAAACGGTTTTCTATTACAGCTTAAGAGTTCCCTTGACAGTTGCTGTTGTTGATGATGTTTTGTGACTCACCAAGAGCATATATTTATAACAAAGTAAAAGAGCCTTAGAGCAAGACTCTTGTATATGACGTTTGCCTTAGAATACAAAATAAGAAAACGACAAGTCGCATCAGACACACTTAGAAAATTGTTTCACTGTCCATAAACCTGACCTCAAGCCCATTCCACAGCTTAGTAAATACTGTATATGGGACTTAAGAAAGGTATTGCATGTCCAGAACTAACAAAAGGTTACAAAAATAAATTCATACTCTAACAACATATCCATAGAATGACAGGGAATAATATAATTTGAAAGATTCTTAGCAAACCTTTGTGAAAAGTAAGGCTCAAGGAAAACATATGAGACAATAATGAAAAAAAAGGATAATGAAATTTTTATTCATTCTTAATATCTACAAACACTTTATACATTTTTTATTATCTCTTGTTTGTATGCATACACAAGCACAGAGAGAGAGAGAGAGAGAGAGAGAGAGAGAGAGAGAGAGAGAGAGAGAGAGAGAGAGAGAGAGAGAGAGAGAGAGAGTTATCAATACTTGTATTTATCACAGATTGGTATACTGACCAGTTCATAAAAAAACCTCGATTCTTTCGCTTTCCCGCCAAAGAACATCAATCACTCGTAGAACAATATGAAATACAACTTCCTAAATCATTTTTACTGTCATTAAACAGCTAACAACTTTCAACAATACTGTTGATGCCTATATCAGAATGCAAGACAAAGAAGCAGCAACCTACGAATCTCGACCAAAAGCTATTTACGAAAGGAATTTGCAAGTCCACCGAACAACGACAGTTGTCATGTTAGGTATGATAAAAAGGTACCCTGTGCGACAGAGTTGGCAGTCTTGCCCAGACATCATCACACATGACACAGTAATTACCCACAAATCTGTCGCCGTTGATGTCCGTGGCGGAACGTTCAGTCTACTTAGGCTTTGGCTTCGCGTCAATTTCTTCATCATTTTTATATGCCGTTCCCTACAAATGTTACTACAAAGGTCACTCAAATCACTGCGCATGTCACAAATACCATAAAAACTCTGTTTAATATTGTATGTATTTCAGGTAATAACTCTACACATAAAATATCTAATTTATTTTTTTCTACAGCTAGCCACAAAAACTGTCGCGTGTAAGATAAAATAAATAGCTTTATGATTAAAATGTATCTCTCGTCTTGGTTTCCTCTTTCTCTCTAGTCTTTTTCCTTCCCTCTCACTCTCTCTTTATATCCTTCCTCTTTTCTTATTATCTTCTTAAACAATCAATCAACCAATCGGTCAGTTTCTGCAGCAGCCCAGTGAATTGCCTTACTCCTGGGGGCATCTCGCCGCAGGTGTCTTTCCCTCGGGTAATCCAACATTCCTGACCCGATTCGCACTTCTTACCCTTATCCTTGTGTACTTACTTAGCCTTATTCCCTCCATGGTTCTCTCTTTGTAAGATTTCATTTTCTCCATTGGCCGAGCTCCAGTTGCGTCTCTTGATCTCTGCTTTTTTTTTTTTTTTTCCCATCCAGTCGCTGACATCTTGTGTGCTTCAAGGGTCTTCATTTTCGGGAGCTGCACGATGGCTTCACGTAGCGTGTCGGTAGGTTGTGAATTGCAAGACTCATTTTGGGGTGTCCCAACAGTATACTGTCGTTAAGCACCAGTTTGAGCATCTGCTACAACGGTCTGGCTCCATTATTCTTGTTGTCACATTCTAGTGGCTCATCTCAGTTCATTCCATTGGTATAATTTGATTTTTAAACAGAAGCGATTACACCTTATGGAGTATTTTCAGGGGAATTCAACAAACTGCCTTTTGGCAGGAGAAATGAAAACATTTTATCTATTCGTTGATGAGCTGGCTCATAAAATCACTAGTCTCCTCTATTTCCAAACTTGATCGCGAGTTCATAGTGAATACTTCATTGCATTGCCTCCAAGCAGAAGAATCAAATACCTAATCACTGCAGGTGAGGGTGGGAAATGTATATCACCACCATTAAAACATTAGCACATTGAAAAATATCATAAATAAGTATTTCCACAAACGTGCACGATCCTAAAAAATTACCCCTGGACTAGTATATAATTTCTAAATATTTTTACTGAAATCTTATGAATGAAAGCTTTCACCGAAGAAACATCATTGAAAGAATATCGTCCCAAAAAAAATTAGAATCCAAATAAAAACTGCAAACAGATAATAAAAAATACACTGAAAGGATTTAAAAATATAAAAAGTTACAACCAAACTCCAAAATACAATACTACAAACCGCATTTATCACCAAAAATAATCTCTCCCATCTGCCATAATACGTAAACATTTGTTTTCGTACCAAAGAACGAATATGTGAATTATAAAACATCTTCAATGATGAAAAAAGTTATAAGAAATTACGAGTATCCATCAACTATAGTTAGTAGACCTACAAGAAGTCCTTCCAGTTATGAGTTATGGCAGCATATTAATCTAATATAAAGAATGCGTATTAGTCAATTGAGGTTCCCTGGGTGTTTCATAAATTGGGAGGGTAATAACTCTCTCGTTGTCCATTATACAGATTCCGTGAAGCTATCATTATTCGTGCTGAGCATAGATTTTGCATAAATTAAGTATTCTTATTTTCACAGTATTCACTATTAGAATAATTATGCCTCTAAAGGTTGTGAAATATAATTCCAGTTCAAATCACATTTAGCATGGATTTCTTTACTGGATTTCTTCACCGGTGGATCACCCGAGGATCTTTCACATGCAATATTACTTTTATCATGTTTTGCCGAAAAGAAAACCCTCCGTAATCCTGGACTTGAGTATACTAAAATAAAACCTCTTATTTCACAAATTGCAACCACAACATTACACAAATTACCATAAAACAAGACTGAATATCAGATGATGCATGAACATGTGCATCTATATCTATATATATATATATATATATATATATATATATATATATATATATATATATATATATGTATATATATATATGTATGTATATATATATATATATATATATATATATATATATATATATATATATATATATATACATACATATATATATATATATATATATATATATATATATATATATACATACATATATATATATATATATATATATATACACATATATTTACACATACAACTCATATATATGCATATGTATTTATATGTATAGGCGGATGTGTGTGTGTGTGTAAAAATCATATCGAACATGTGATTAGCATAGAAAATGTATCAATCAATGGCAGGAAAAAGGAGAATCCCGAATACAAATATATACTGTATATATATATCTTGATTCATCATAAATGTAATTTATATATAATATATATATATATATATATATATATATATATATATATATATGCAAACAAAAAATTCACTCGTTTCTAGTCCACTGCGGGACAAAAGACTCAGGCATGTCCTTACTCATGTCTGAGGTTTAGCCAGTTTTCAGCAACACGCTGGCAACTGCGCATTGGTGATGGTGGAACTTTTCCTGATCGGTCACAGCAAACCATCCTAGTATGGGTTGCCCTAACTAGTACAGCTTTTACTGATCATGGCAATATATAAATCTTTTCAACACGTCAAGGTATCCCACTCAAAAAGGGACACACACACACACACACACACACACACACATATATATATATATATATATATATATATATATATATATATATATAATATATATATATATATTACTTCCACCTAAAGTTCATTAATTAGTACTTGGTCCCTTGATCATGACCGAGACTAACCTCGCCGTTTAAAAAATCGAGAAAAAAAAAAATCAGGTCCCGATGGAATGGAAAGAAAATCTACGGAGGTAAAGCATTCAATTAAGTGAGGGTTAGAGTTAGACAATAACTATAGAATAGAAACGAACATTAAAAGCTCTTGCGAACTTTTATTCCATATCTGTAATCAAATTTACTGCGACCTAAACTCCCCCTGATGTAGAACGCCAAGGGTTTAAATAACCATATCTTTCTTCCAGGGTAAGAATTACTTATAGACCAAACATCCAAAGTTATGACAAGACTCCAACACAATGTCCTCAGAAAACATTCTGGGAAAGGAAGTGTCAAAGCGAAAACATTTTCAAACGAGAAGTAATGTCCCATTAAGTTAATCGTTCGGCCTCGCAGCGGTTCCTCATAACGCTCAGGTCCCTAAAGAGAAAAATAACTTGGAGAAAAATGTTTGAGCATCACAATTCAAACGTTTACGGATCATTTCCTTCTAGTTGGCCTTTCCCAGGTGATCATCACCTCAACTGAATGAAGGAGGAAGATAAGGACGTCTGGAAAATGAAAAAAGAAGATCCAGGATTTCGTTGTTTCTCAAATTTTGTTATTTCAAATCAGGAAACTACTTCGATGTTTATTTCTATTATACTAATTTATACGAGAAACAAATAAGACAATATAATGCGGCTTCAAGAAATCATATGTATGTATGTATATATGCATATATATATTCATACACACACACACACACACACACACACATATATATATATATATATATATATATATGTGTGTGTGTGTGTGTGTGTGTGTGTGTGTAGATAGAGAACGAAATAAAACTATAATCTAGTTGAATTTGAATCAAAGGAAAAAATAAACATCTTGCAAATACGTTCAAAAATTTTTAAATTTAAATACCCCAACTGGACTTTAAAATTATAAAACATTAGTCAATACGTATTTAGTAAACGTAAGTGAAGTGAGCTAAATAATACTGAAATTGAACTTAGAGTTTGAAACTATATGATTAATCTTTACTCCGCTGCTACAACTGCCGCATGGGTGTTATTAAATCTAATCTTGCGACTAGGGAGATAAACATTCCCGTAAAATATCAAAATAACAGAGGTAACTGACTACCTCAAACGACCTTAGTAAACTGCCGTTAATCATTCCGATGTAATAAAGCACTTCTAAAATAACAATCATTAGCCATACAAACAAATGCTATGTAGGGATCTGTATTAATCTTTACACTATCTAAGGTTGAAATAAATTCTTCAGACATTACTTACAAAAAAAAAAAGAAAAAAAAGAGAGAGAGATTTATAACAGCACTTCTTTTTAATATTCTTCGAAAAAGAAGTCATGTGAGGAAAAAACTTAGAGATCCTTACTAAGCAAGCGGCTCATGAACTCATTGTTGAAGACAAATCATTGCCCATTATCATTTGCTGTATATAACTATGTGAAGGGTACCAAAAGAAGCACAATAAGATAGAAGAAATTTAAAAAAAAAAATCCAGACCACCAGTAAAACCCTTAAAAACTAAAATACCAAATGGATAAGGAAACCCATTTGAAGAAGTGAGAACCAGAAACTATGAAATACTTCTACTTGTCACATCTGCGGGGGATCTAATTAAAACCAGGTCAGGAAGACTCAGTTCAAAAATAGGCCAAGAGCTAAGTTTTGGTCATCCTTGGATAAAAAGATCAGAATGACCGTCCCCATTCTGAAAATAGATCAGAAAGTACGTCTTTCTTTAGAATAAGTCAAAGGTAAGCCATGGACCTCCAACAGTTCAAGAGGAAAGACCTGAGCTAAAAGATATGTCAACTTGGAAGTCCTATACTTGAAATTTATCACCAGAGTTCTGGACTTACGAATATACCGTCAGAAAAGTTTTGGGCTTTAAATTCCGTAGATAATCTTTAAGTTCACATACAAAAGATTTGACCAAAAAAGGGACACCAGATAATTCCTTGGATTAAGAAACAGACCAGATGTTAAGCTCCAGGCCAAAAAATAAATAAAATCGGTAAGCCGGTCTCTGCCTTGAAAACAAATAAGTCTTTGACATACACTAGAATTACACCAGGAGGCTAATCCGGAAGGATTTAGAAAGAACCCGGTAATTGCATGTAAGCCTTAACCATAAAATCTGGTCATGGATAGGAAAAAAAATAGGTAAGAGAATGGTTGTTATTCGAAGATGAAGACTTCTCTTATATGGTTTCCTTCTCTTTGTCCTTGATTCCAACAGAGTACAAAATATTAAGCGTGCGTGCATTCAAGCCGACTATAAAACGAAAAAATGCCACCATAGCGACAAAGAAAGCTAAAATGTGTATAATAGAAACCTTAAAGGAATGAGAATACCATTTACTTCAGATCATTCTATCAATACCTCAAGCGACAAAAAGGGAAAATAT
>NC_090750.1:40055619-40060619 GCF_036898095.1 Palaemon carinicauda | reverse complement strand
ATGCAGGCACACGCACCCCCTCACCATGGCATGACACTTTTTTATTATATAGGGGAGATTATAAATATACTGCATATACATGTATGTGTATATTACATTCTTAAGCAAGGTCTTTGACGTATGTGGCAATAAATATATACGGATGAACAAGTGACTTCCACCATCTTCCAACAACACTTCTTTGGAAAGGAAAATGAGATCACGGCGAGGCAACAATATCAGCACAAACTGGTTAACTACGGAGAACAAAGCCAGTCCAAGAGAATACACGGCATCGAGGACTGTCACAGTTTTCAATATATACAAGGGAAGATGGAAACACCCCCCCCCCCCCCCCCCAGCATGAACTACGTTGTGCGTCAGCTGAAGGCTTGGAGGGATGACCTCGTCTGGAGCAGGTATAGCGGAATCTTGTTTCCTCTGGAAATCCGAGGAAAATTTCGTTTCGTCTGCCAAAAAAATTATAAAAAAATCTTTGCAAATTTCTAATTACATTTCTGAAGATTGAGGGTTGTCGTGAGATGATAGAAGCTACATGTTCATCCGTATCCCCACACACATCTATATATATATATATATATATATATATATATATATATATATATATATATATATATATATATACATATACTTTATATATATATATATATATATATATATATATATATATATATATATATATATATACATATATATATATATATATATATATATATATATATATATATATATATATATATATATATACACATATATATATTACATATAAAATCCTGTCTAATCCGTAAGACCCAAATTAGACAAAAATAGAAGACATCGTAATGTTAGAAACTTTTTAAGGTAATTAACCCCTCTGCCGAGAACACCCCAAAACAAAAAGGACGACATTTCCTTGTAATTAATTTTTATTAGTAATAGCATTTATATTTAAAATGACGCAAAACAAAATATCTATCAGACTCGTTATCACCCTTATTATTATCATTATTACAGTATTATTATTATTATTATTATTATTATTACTTGCTATGCTACAACCCTAGTTGGAAAAGCCGGATGCTATAAGCCCAGGGGCTCCAACAAGGAAAATAGCCCAGTGAGGAAAGGAAACAAGGAAAAATAAAATATTTCAAGAACAGTAACCACATTAAAATAAATATTTCCTACATAAACTATAAAAATTTTAACAAAACCAGAGGAAGAAAAATAAGATAGAATAGTGTGCCAGAGTGTACCCCCAGGCAAGAGAACTCTAACCCAAGATAGTGGAAGACCATGGTACAGAGGCAAGGGCACTACCCAAGACTTAAGAGAACAATGGTGTGATTTTTGAGTGTCCTTCTTCTAGAGGAGCAGCTTACCATAGCTAAAGAGTCCCCTCTACCCTTACCAAGAAGAAAGTGGCCACTGAACTTTGGACTTTCTCTTTTGCACATGGTAAACACGCCCTCTAAATATTTCATTTAGTAATATAATGCTCTTCAGTCTACATGTGGCATAGTTATTCGCAAAGGACCTGAAAATATTTTGTCAAGTAAATAGCCACTTACGAAGATTACTTTCATAACGACATTAAAAAAAAAAATTATAAGGTTGATTAAACACTGCGTAGCAAATAAGCATTTCATGACATTTCCATGCGTAACTACTAGAATGGAGCATGGCCAGCCCACTATCCCTGCTAGTCCTTAGTATTTGAAATTTAAAACCGAAAGGTAGAAATGAGGGAAAACAGCACTTTTAGGATATATTAAAAGGTAATCTTTATGTATTTTTTGCACTTATTTGGAAAAGCTTACAATCTTTTTCTACGAAAACTAATATTTGGTTCTGCAGGATATTTATATCATGAACTTTTATCTTCTAAAAATCTCGCCTAACTACTTTACCTCAAATCATTTTAATGGAGAACCATGAGGATAGGGCAATGAAATATACCATAATGACGATGCCGAGAACAACAACGGGGAATTTTATAAAATGTATCAAGAATGACACCTAGAACATCAAACCTGATATGCTTTCTTTTCTTATCAAAGAACCATTTAAGCGATTTCATTTATAGTATGGAAAAATCAAAGCATACCAGGAACCGGAATCCGAAGTTTTCAAGTACTAAACCGAAGAGACTGGATTTTCCTTATTACATATATCGCCAGAACATAAATGACCTGTTAGTTAAATGACCTGTTAGTGTGATTTAGGTTACTCAACGATTTTCGTTCACCTCAGCGGCTTGGGGCATCACATTACCTGGAATAAGCCAGTCTTGCTATCTAAAGGCGTTTGTCCACATAGGGGGAAAATTATGAATTCAGCTACAACAAGCCAAATTTATCCCAAGCCATTGGAAAGATATTGAAGAAATAAACTATCGTGAATCCGTTAATGAACAAAAATGATCAAGCTATGAAACTATCACTAAATAAACCTCAGGTCATGACGTCAACATCTTAAAACTCCAGCTACCAAGACTAAAAAGAAACAAGATTCACATTACATTCTACTAAGCAGACTATATTCTTTTCATCCAAACCAGTTTTCTCCAAATTCCCTTTTACCCCTATGTATATATTACCTCCGAAAACTTCAATTCTCATTTAACAACGAGACGGGATCCTATGTATATTGGTTGAAATCAAATGGCTTATTTCAAATGCATATCAATAGATATAAACACACTATATACACCCAGACACACACATACACACACACACACACACACACACATATATATATATATATATATATATATATATATATATATATATATATATACACACACACTCACCTATGAATAGATTTAAACACATCAGGAAAGAGGCAGAAATGTATTGCTCCATAAACCATGTCATCCCATACATTAAAATTTTATAAGTCATTCGCAAGACCCTCCATAATAATCATAGGAACAAAATAATTCGTCTCCCATTATACCCACCCCAAAAACAATATAAAAATAAACTCTCTAACTTCCATGATTCACCAGTGATGTACGCAACGACAATAAATCACCGAAACGTGTAATTTTCGGAGGACGTTAAAACATCAGATTCTGATTACTTTCTTTCTCTTAGAAGATTATGAAGCCCTTCGATAATGACCTGCAGGAAAGATGGATCTCGCGTCAAGAGGGCAATCACATAAATGTTGATGAATGCCTGAATTATACATAGAAGATATTAAAAGGCGTAGATTCTAAAATGTTTATATTTGTCGTATGAATGAAGATATCAGCAATTTTACTACTACTGCTGGTAATAAATAATAACGCAATCTGAAAATTTATGAAGTTAGCAAGTATAAATAAGGACACTATAAATAATAACAATAATGATTATCAATATATCAATAATAATTATCAATATAAATAACAAAAATAATTATCAATATAAATAACAAAAATAATTATCAATATAAATAACAAAAATAAATATCAATATAAATAAAAATAATTATCAATAACATAAATCAAAAAGTTACTAAAGCAATTGGAATAATTTACCGAGAGTAAATGCTCAAAGAGAATTCAGTCCTGTTTCAAACTAGAATAATCAAGTACTTGGACAGATAGAAACGTCCTGTCACGAGTATACTAAAACTCGTCTAATGAATATTCATATTCCCCTAAAATGAAACTACAGTTTTAGTCGGCTAATCTCTCTTAAACTTGCTGGTCGAAGCAGTACGGACTTTGCTCCAACTACTAAAGCATTTTTGTTTTTTGTTCCTGATCTTGAAGTTCTTTTCCTAAATTCTCAAAAGTCTACTAATAAATAAACGAAATAAATAACCAATAGGTTTTTTTCTCTTTGACTTCAATAAACACCAGATATAATTTACTAAGTACTTCCTTCAACCAACAATTAAAGTTTGATACTCGTCAAATCTGCAAATCCTACACATGCGGCCATGACCTTTGATGATGTGATCACCTTTTACTCAATAAATAAATCAGTAAAATCATTTCCGACTGCTTTAAAATACTTTGAAGAGTTGAACGTTTAAAGTCTTATCTCTTAGACCTTTCCAAATTGGGGATCGCACAATACCTCGCCAATCTTACGTAAAAACAATTATATCAGTTATACATTTGAAGTCAAGTGACCCCAATAACACCACTATATTCAAGAAAATTGTATTTGAAAGTGTGGTTGTTTCAAACACATAATTACGTAGAGTTCATCTCATGTAAATTAGGACCAAAATTAAGAAACAGAAAATAAGAGAATCATAATAAGCATTTCCAAAATAAATGACCAAACGTAATGAGGTAGTAGGTTGGCCAAGGCACCAGCCACCCGTTGAGATACTACCGCTAGAGAGTTATGCGGTCTTTTGACTGGCCAGACAATACTACATTGGATCCTTCTCTCTGGTTACGGTTCATTTTCCCTTTTGCCTACATACACACTGAATAGTCTGGCCTATTCTTTACATATTCTCCTCTGTCCTCATACACCTGACAACACAGATTACCAAATAATTCTTCTTCACTCAAGGGGTTACTGCACTGTAATTGTTCAGTGGCCACTTTTCTCTTGGTAAGGGTAGAAGAGACTCTTTAGCTATGGTAAGCAGCTCTTCTAGGAGAAGGACACTCCAAAATCAAACCATTGTTCTCTAGTCTTGGGTAGTGCCATAACCTCTGTACCATGGTCTTCCACTGCCTTGGTTTAGAGTTCTCTTGCTTGAGGGTACACTCAAGCACACACTTCTATCTTATTTCTTTTCCTATTGTTTTGTTAAAGTTTTTATAGTTTATACAGGAAATATTTATTTCAATGTTGTTACTCTTCCTGAAATATTTTATTTTCCTTGTTTCCTTTCCTCACTGAGCTACTTTCCCTGTTGGGGCCTCTGGGCCTATAGCATCCTGCTTTTCCAACTAGGGTTGTAGCTTAGCAAGTAATAATAATAATAATAATAATACTGACAGTACGAACTGAAGTACCCACCTAACTCTACAAGGAACTGAAAAAGACTCAGTTGGTAATAAA
>NC_090750.1:40048119-40050619 GCF_036898095.1 Palaemon carinicauda | reverse complement strand
TGGCGTTGATAAGAGCATAATATTCCAGAATTTAATAATCCTGGTTTTTCCCCCTCCTTGAAATATTCTCTGCCCACCCTGCCTGTTATTTTTAATAAAATAAATCTTTAGCTAAAGTCTCTTCTGTTTGATGAAAACCTGACTTATGCTTACATCAACTACTAAATTGTACGAATATAATTGTCTCTTAAACAACTCTCTCTCCAATTTTTACTAACATAAAATAGCAACCACAATCAAAATTACTAATTTTCTCAACTGCAATATCTATACTCGATGTAGGTTAACGAGACTAGAAAATCCATCTCCCTGTGCTAATCTCCCTAAGACTTACAGTAAAGTATGCTTAGTATATCGCTTATTTATGAAGAGAAAACAACTGCGTATTGATAGATCTAAAGGTGCAAATTTACTACCTCTTAACCAAAAACAAAAGTCCTTTTAGAGCCACAATTAGATATATATTAAATTTTTACAGATTTTAACTGCATTAGTTTTTTTTTATATTAAAACATCATCAAATATATCTTTTATTACAACGTATAATTCAATAATATTCGGGAAAGTAAAGTCTCTACCTTAGACCTGTATCGTAGTTGGTAGGCAGAACACATTCTTAATAGAGAGAGAGAGAGAGAGAGAAAGAGAGAGAGAGAGAGAGAGAGAGAGAGAGAGAGAGAGAGAGAGAGAGAGAGAGAGACTCACACCATTGTTTTATCATATTCTGGTCTTTTGCTGACAATGAAAAAATAAACCTTTTTCAGTGGAACCCTACAGCTAAAATGATTAAAGCCTTTAGGTAACGTCCCTGCCTCGTAATCTGTTGAACAGGGGTTCAAAAACCATTCTAGCTCGACAGTTTTTTGTAGTGTCTGCAACCTCATCAACCCCGTACGGTAGGGATAGGGTATTGAGGTAGCCTATAGGTCTATCTGCTAAGTTATCAGCAGCCATTGCCTGACCCTCCTTAGCTTTAGTTTGATGGAGAGGGAAGGGGTTGCGTGAACGCTTATCATATGTACTGTATATATCATTATCATCATTATTACTAGTTAAGCTACAACCATAGTTGGAAAAGCAAGATGATAAAAGTCCAAAGGCTCCAACAGGGAAAATAGCCCAGTGAGGAAAGGAAATAAGGAAATAAACAATTTAAGAAATAATGAACAATTACAATAAAATATTTTTAAAACAGTGACGACATCAAAATAAATATTTCATATATAAACTATAAAAAGACTTATGTCAGCGTGAAAGTTTGCTGCAAGTTTGAATTTTCGAAGTTCAACCGATTCAACTACCCGATTAGGAAGATCATTCCACAAACTGTTCACAGCGGGAATAAAACTTCTAGAATACTGTGTAGTATTGAGCCTCATATTGGAGAAGGTCTGGCTATTAGAATTAACTGCATGCCTAGTGTTACAAATAGGATTGAACTATCAGGGAAGATCTAAATATAAAAAATGATCAGAATTATGAAAAATCTTATGCAACATGCATAATGAACTAATTGATCGACGGTGCCAGAGATTAATATCTAGATCAGGAATAAGAAACTTATAAACCGTAAGTTCTTATCCAACAAATTCAGATGAGAATGGGCAGCCGAAGAAGACCAGCCATGAGAACATTATCGAAACAAGGTAGAATGTAAGAATTAAAACACTTCTTCAGCATAGATTGATCACCGAAAAGAAGACCTAATTTGTTTCTCAAATGAAAAGTTGTTATCGTGAATCACTCCTAAAATTTTAAGAGGCATACATAGTTAAAGAAACATTATCAATTCTGAGATCTGGATGTTGAGGAGCCACTGTCCTTGACCTACTTACAATCATACTTCGCTTTTAATTTTCCCCCATACATTCATTTTAGCTAAATCTCTATTAAAGGATTCAGCGACTCCAGATCTACATTCAGATGTAACTGATGCAAGGAGTGTAGCATCATCTGCTTATGCAACAAGCTTGTTTTAAGGCCAAACCACATGTCATGTGTATAAACATAGTAAGAAAAGTAATTGCCAAGAACACTACCTAGAGAAACACCAGATATCACATTCCTATACTCACTATGGTGCACATCAACAACAACTCTTTACGATCTATTACTTAAAAATTCTACAGCGACGCTAAGAAACGACCCTCCCATTCCCAACTGTTTGAGTTTGAAAACAAGGGCCTCATTATTAACACGGTCAAAGGCAGCACTAAAATCAAGACCAATCATACGAACTTACTGATAACAACCGAGGGATTTCTGTACAGCATTGTAGATTGTAAGAGGGGCATCACATGCTCCAAGGGGTTTACGAAAATCAAATTTCAAACTAGGGAACAGATGATTACCTACAGCAAACCTATTAAGCAGTTTCACCAAAGGATGTTCAAAAACTTTTGATACTATGGGAGTTATGGCATTTGCTCGGTTATCAGTTGGTATTGAACTATATGTTACTCCTCATAGTGGAGAAACATTACCAATTCGCCAACAAGTG
>NC_090750.1:40030619-40038119 GCF_036898095.1 Palaemon carinicauda | reverse complement strand
TTTGAGTTAAAATATTTCGAGAGAGAGAGAGAGAGAGAGAGAGAGAGAGAGAGAGAGAGAGAGAGAGAGAGAGAGAGAGAGAGAGACAGACGGAGAGAGAGAGAGAGAGAGAGAGAGAGAGAGAGAGAGAGAGAGAGAGATTCCGTGCTAATGGCCTCTCCTCTATGGAAATGGACTATGAATGTTGAATACAAATGCAAAGAAAGACTGGCTTATGTAGATTCCATGGTATTATAAGAATTAGATGGGGGTTACAAAGTAGAGATCTTATAGAGTGGTAAAAGGGTTAGCGTTGGTGAATGAATTTATTAGTGTGTTTTGGGATACTTCTGTGTTCGAAAAGAATGGGAGATTATATATACTTTACCAAAACGAAATTTAGCAAGGAGAACCTTATTATCCAGAAAGAGAGATTCCATGCTAGATCGAGTTGAATGGATCAGTGTATTCGAGTATAGGGTTATTAATTAATTATATAAAAAATATTGTACTGAAGAATGTCAAACTTCCTTTTTTCTCATACCTGTGTCTAAAGTCATCACTACCAACCTCATGAACTGAAACAATTAATCTAATTTAATTAAAGTTTTCATTAGCTATTTTCGTGAAATAAAACAATTGAAAATGTGTTTAAAACGTGACCTTGAGAAATTAGAAACAAACCTATTTTGGTCTTCTTATCATCTCACATCATTAGTTTTTATATATTCAAAAACATATTTTAGGAACATGTCTATATGTCTACTGGCTTGTTCCTTCTTTATTTTATAGTAATGGAGAAATAATTGAATATCATTACGACTCTGAAAAAAATCTGAAGTGATTTTAGTTAGTTAATCCTAGAACCTTTAAATGAGATCCTAAACAGATATGTATATCAATAATTATGCTACAATTTATAATGCGCTTCAGAAAATTTTGATGTGATGTTTTCTTTCATCTTCCTAATTTGCGCAAAGTAATTTTACCAGAAATTCATCATGCATTAAGGAATATATAATAGGCAAGTTCAAGTAAGCTATGTTAACAACAGATATGGTTCCTTGAACAGCAACCCAATGTATTTTACCGGGGCACAAAGAGAGTCCCTTAAAAATAGAGCCAACCAAAATATAAAAACTTCCTTAACCCTTGCTTCCATAAGATGTTATTTTGAAGCTCTAAAAATAACTTATTAAAAAGAATTAACGAGAAGTTTAAAGGCAGAAACCTATCACTTAACATAACTGCCAAATCCAACAGAATTATCACCAGGGTTTGTGTTACTCATGTGTCAATGAAAAAGGTGTGACCCTTACCTGAGCAGCAGCGTTTGTATCCACTTCGATGATTTCATCGCCAGACGACAAACTAGTCTTCCGACTCCTCGAAGGTCGCGCTTGGGAGACTGGGGTGTGGCGGAGAGGGGCCACGGCGCCCTCCGTGTCAGGGCCGGGCGTGAACGACCTCAGGGGAATGCTGTCACCCCTTCCCCCAAGCTTGTGGATGTCGTCGAGGAGACTGTTGATATCCGTCAGGTCTTTGTCAGGGGGTTCCATCGACACAAGAGTGAGCGGGGTGGTCTCCCCTGGGTCATCCCCAGCCACCCCTCCCCCTCCTCCTCCTCCTCCTCCATCGCCCACAACGCCTCCCCCTTGTTCACGGGGCGCCGCCGGACCACCGTTGCAGCGGCCGCTTGCGCCGATCTCACGCATGACGTCCCCGCCACCACGTAGCGACCACCAGCACATGGGGATCAACGCGCCCTTGGCACTTCTCCTCCTCCACCCCTAGCAGGGCCACCCACCACAAGACACACCCCTTCTCCTCCACGCCCCACGTCCCACTGGCAAGCGCGGTGGGCGGTGGTACAGGCATCACACGCCCAGGGAGGCTACCTTCGGAGCCACTACCATCACACTTCACTACGCCCGCATGCCCACTTTAAACGGCCCAATGAGAGCGCGCCCACACCTTCACCACCACCACTACCACCACTACCCCTACTGGTTGACGACGACACTGTGAATAGCCGTCCACTCCTGAGGAGGCCCTTGCAGACTGACTGGTCGTTGTAAGGTATGACAACGAATGAATAATAACTTATATGACGCCTTCAAGGGCACAACAAATAATTTATAACACTGTGTTTCTGGGTTAATTACAGAAAAAAAGGCACAACATGTTGATTATATGGTTTGGAATCAATTCCAATTATTTTTTTTCCTCTTTTTATTTTATTTACTAGCGTTCATCTGAAATATAAAAAATATTATTTGAGAGGAGGCTATAGTATTAAGGGGTCTCCTATTCCTCCCAAGACCATTTTAGCCTCTCCTGCCAGGGTTTCAACAACATGATTCTTCGATTTCTCTTCTCTTCCTTAGCTTCCTCGAATATGTCACTGTCTGGTTTGCTGTAAACATGCCAGATTACTTAATAACCTATAATTGGACGCATTAATTCACTCCCCCTCCCCGTAAATGCTAGCCATGCATATACCCATAAATCTAGTACCTCTGTTTATATATATGTATATATGTATATATATATATATATATATATATATATATATATATATATGTGTGTGTGTGTGTGTGTGTTTGTATGCATGTGTGTATATTGCATCTCTCTCTCTCTCTCTCTCTCTCTCTCTCTCTCTCTCTCTCTCTCTCTCTCTCTCTCATATATATATATATATATATATATATATATATATATATATATATATATATATATATATATACATACATACATACATACATATATATATACATATATATATATATATATATATATATATATATAAACAACGTAAATCCTGAAAAGAGCATCCTTAATTACAAATTGGATTGCGAGAAGAAAAATAAAATTCATAACTTTTGAAAACAAAATCACAAACCGCAAACGTAAACATGTCCAGCAACACTTTTTCCCCATGGGTGTGAATTACAAAAGTTTTCAATAGGTGACTTCTTGATGACACAAACAGATACATTTTCAGGGACTCTCTTCGTTTGTTTCTATTTGTTTCTCACTAGGATAATGCTGCTCTCTAAAGATTAGAGGAGCTAAATTTCGCACAAACAATAAAATACAAAAAATTTGAAAAAAAAAATACATACTAAATTTAAATAACTGGTCTTTTCTATTACAATGAGAATAACAAACTTTCATTTCTAACCCCTTCCTTTGCTTGCCAAGAATGAAATTAAAAAGAAAAAAAAATCATGACGGATGTGTAATATGCACATGAAATTGAAAGATGGCAACGAAAGAAGCAAAAATTACTATTTGTTTGCTAGAAAATAGAACCTTCCAAATAATAAGTACAAAAATTTACATATGATGAATACTAAAAGTTAAACTAATCATAGTTTCTTTTATCATATGGTTCAATAAAGATATATTTTCTGGTGCATATTTTCGGTATACATTACGAATATTACATTTGCGGAGTTTGTCACAATGGTTTTATCTAAAAACAAATAATTATAATAATAATCAAAATAACAAAGAAAAGAGAAAACAAACGGGCAAGCACAAGTATGGTGGGCCAAGTCGGATGTGGACCAATGAAAGCTACTTGCAACCTGTCTTTCAATGTCACCTTTCTCTCCTATTGTGATGACAACTGGCACCTGAGGGCCAAGACGTACTTAACAACCCTATCCCCTCCCCTGCCCTCTGCTCACATACCCTGGCATCTCTGTGACCCACTCAAAACCACCAAACCCCCCCCCCCCCCCTTTATAACCATAACCCCTCACCCTGAAATAAAACCTCAGGGGTGTCTCGTGGCTGGCACCGCACCGGCACTACGGGAGAGAGAGTGTTATACCTACCTTTCGGGACGCCCCACACCTGTCGCCCCATTATCTCGAATTTCATTCTTGGGAGACACCTTCGTGTGGCAGAAGGGACACAGTGTCGCTCTTAATATCATCTTCCTTTACTTCCATCTCCTCCTCCTTCACCTCTAATCTTCTTTCGTGAGAACCCTTTTTTAAGTTTTCGGATTGTACCACCTCCGTGAAAACTCATGACGTGAATTTATCAAGTTATTTTATAGGTTAAATTATTAGCCTAACTAAGATTACTTACAAAGCTTATGAGATAAAAAGGACAACATTATTTTCACATTATTTTCAATTAAATTCTGGCACTGAATAACCATCATTCAAGCAGATACCTATAAGTCAGAATCACAACAAATTATAACAATTATGAAAACCTAAGTTTCATTGCTAATAATAAATATTTAAATATTTTGAAATTTACTAAGACAAAAAGGGAAAGACGAAACGATACTGCAATGTAAAAAAAAAAAATAATCTCAATTGTTTAGAATGGTTTTAACGTCTTTGAACTTGCGTTCCCTTGAAGATTAGGAAACAATGCTATATATGGGTTTATATATAACCATAGAAAGCCCTGCACCTAAATATTTATGTGCATCTTTCTTTTAGTGAGTATATATATATATATATATATATATATATATATATATATATATATATATATATCACTGTATATATATAAATATTATATATATATATATATATCACTGTATATATATAAATATATTATATATATATATATATATACATACATATATATATACACATTGTGTATATATATATATATATATATATGTATATATATACATATATATGAGAGAGAGAGAGAGAGAGAGAGAGAGAGAGAGAGAGAGAGAGAGAGAGAGAGAGAGAGAGAGAGAGAGAGAGAGAGAGAGAGAGAGAGAGAGAGAGAGAGCAATAAAAATTCAAATTCTTCCTTATTTAGAAAAAATACTTTAGTCGTAACATAGTATAACACATACCTGCAACATACAATAAATACTGCTTTAGCCCGTTATATAAATTTAGACAAGAATTTGCATGGAAAAACGAAGAAAAAAAAAAATCTTGATTGTCCTTCAGGATGACTACTAAATAGCTTTTCCTGACCGATAGTAATGTTAGACATGATAGTAGTTTTGGATATTATTATACATGAAACACAGTTCACTAGCGAAGAACTTGAATTGTGGTCTTATAATAAAAATTGATTAAGTGTGTAATACACTTGAAGCATTTCTTTCCTAAAAGATTTTCGATACAGATGGATATTGCACCAATGTAAATAATGCGATCTCGCAGATATTTAAATTTATTATACATTTTCCTGATAAAGTTTGAAAATAGGAATGGAATTAGAAAGGTAATATATTGTTTATACTTCAGTGGATGATTAAAACTACTAACTCCGGTTTCAAAGCCCATTTCTGAATCACAGTGATACTAATAGAGTAAGGCTGAGTACTGTAAAAGCAGTAGAGATCATTAAAGTAGATATCATTAAGGTAATGAATTTTATAATAATGCAAACGAAAGATCCAAAGCCACCCGTTGAGATACTACCGCTAGAGAGTTATTGGGTCCTTTGACTGGTCAGACAGTACTACATTGGATCCTTTTCTCTGGTTACGGTTCACTTTCCATTTGCCTACACATACACCGAATAGTCTGGCCTATTCTTTACATATTCTCGTATGTCCTCATACACCTGACAACACTGAGATTACCAGAAAATTTTTCTTCTCTCAAGGAGTTAACTACTGCACTGTAATTGTTCAGTGGGTACTTTCTTCTTGATAAAGTTAGAAGAGACCCTCTAGCTATGGTAAGCAGCTCTTCTAGGAGAAGAACACTCCAAAATAAAACCATTTTTCTCTAGTCTTGGGTAGTGCCATAGCCTCTGTTCTATGGTCTTCCACTGTCTTGGGTTAGAGTTCTCTTGCTTGAGGGTACACTCGAGCACACTATTCTATCTTTTTTCTCTGCCCCCTTGTTTCGTTGAAGTTTATAGTTTATATAGGAAATATTTATTTTAATGTTGTTGCTGCTCTTAAAATATTTAATTTTCCTTGTTTCGTTACCTCACTGGGCTCTTTTTCTCTGTTGGAGCCCCTGGCCTTATAGCATCTTGCTTTTTCAACTAAGGTTGCAGCTTAGTAAGTAATAATAATAATAAAAATAATAATAATAATAATAATAATAATAATAATAATAATAATAATAATAATAATAATAAAAGTGTCCCTTATGTCACAAAAATGCCTACTGTGAAAGATCAAAGGCCAAAAATAATAAACTGTAAGAACATTGAAACAAATACTGATAAGTAAGGTAATTATTGTACCATTAACAACTAATAATTAAAAATAAAACATGTTTACCTTGTTTGAATTTTACATCTAAGCTAGCAAATAAAACCAACATTTTAACGGCATTCCGGCATCAACACGAATAAGGCCTATATTTTAAAACTTGACCGAAGTCACATTCACTTCTTGTATCCTTGATCCGGAGAACAGTAAATCTTTTCTTAGGTAACAAGTGCCAAGCCTCAGAGATCAAGTAAATAGGCAGATTAATTTTCATAATGATCAAAGAAGAAATACAAATCAGGGTAAGATTGCATTGCATAATATACATAGATACAATTTGTATATATATATATATATATATATATATATATATATATATATATATACATACATATATATATATAGATTATATATATATGCATATTTATATATATTATATATAAACACATTCAAATATGTATGTACATCTACAAAATCCGAAGCCTGTATTCTAGCGCCCTCATTCAACAAGGAAAGAAAGGGTGCAGGGTGAAAAAAATCTAGATATATAGCAGGTCGTGTTTTGAATATTTAATAAATAATTTCCAAGATAGAACCCCTTTTATGCTGCATATAAACGTCTGGGATTCTCATCAAATTACCTCTTCATATATAATTCAATTTCCTTTCGGCGCCCCAACATTCAAAATGGACTACTTCCATATATAATAGGAATGTATTTCATATTCAACAATAATCATTTGCTAGCTATTTGTATGAAGTAAATTATCATATGGGAGGGAAAACACGAGTATGTGCTGCCAGGAAATATATAAGAAAACGAAATAATTTTTACGTCTTTGAATTGATGCGAGATCAAATGTATTTTTCCAAGCCAAGCCTATTATAACACATGATTATTCACGATTTATTTACGGGCATTTTAACTAAATGCTGTTCAATCTGTGCTAATGTTGTTTGAGCCATGTTGATCAATCGAGGTGTCGTTATTTTCTTTTATCGCGAAATGCTCTTTGTTGGAGCCCTTGGATTAGAAGCATCCTGTTTTCCAACTAGGGATGTAGTCTGGATCATGATGATAATAATAATAATAATAATAATAATAATAATAATAATAATAATAATAATAAATTAATTAATTAATAAGGAAATGCATTAAAAATTTCAGTCTAAATTATTATTATTGTTATTATTAATTGCTAAGCTACAACCCTAGTTGGAAAAGCAGCGAAAATAGCCCAGTGAGGAAAGGAAACAAGATAAAATAAAATATTTCAAGAACATTAACACCAACATAAATATCTCCTATATAAACTTTAAGAACTTCAATAAAACAAGAGGAAGAGATA
>NC_090750.1:40000619-40010619 GCF_036898095.1 Palaemon carinicauda | reverse complement strand
ATGAAAATAGACGTTAAAAGATACTAATAAAACAAGTTCCTATATACAGGACCACAAATACGAGGTGCTATGTAGTTACCTACCTGTCTATCTACATACCTATATATCTATCAATATCTATACTCGTGTATATATATATATATATATATATATATATATATATATATATATATATATATATATATATATATATATATATATATTCCTCTGCCAGGTAGGCCTGGGTCTTCCAACTCTTTTAGTGCCTTGTGGAACCCAGCTAAACTTTTCTCTCTCTTGAAGAGTGCGAAGAGCATGCCCAAACCATCTCAATCTACCCCTCATCATGATCTCTTCCACATATGGCACTCGAGTAATCTCTCTTATAGTTTCATTTCTAATCCTGTCCTGCCATGTAACTCCCAATATCATTCTGAGGGCTTTGTTCTCAAATCTACTAAATCTATTGGAGATTGTTTCATTGCCATACCATGAATCATGTCCTTAATTTATAGTAACAACGATCTCACTAAACTATTTGGAGAAGCAGGGTGATATAAATCGAGGGGCTCCAATAAGGAAAATAGCCCAGCGAGGAAAGGAAATAAGGAAACAGATAGAACAGTGTACCCTAAAACATGATAACTCTAACCCAAGACAGTGGAAGACCATGGCACAAAGATTTTGGCACTACCCAAAACTGGAGAGCTATAGTCTGATTTTGGAATGTCTTTCTCCTAGAAGTGATGCTTACAATAGCTAAAGTCTCTCTTCTACCCATACTAAGTGGAAAGTAGCCACTGAACAAATACAGATCAGTAGTTAAACCCTTGAGTAAAGAAACATTTTGCGGCTATCTTAGTGTTGTCAGGTGAATGAAGGAAGAGGAAAATATGTAAAGAATAGACCAGATTATTCGATGTATATGTAGGCACAGGAAAAATGGGTCGTGACCATGGATCCAGTCAAAGGACCCAATATTTCTGGCCAACCTTCTACCTCATATATATATATATATATATATATATATATATATATATATATATATATACACACACATATATATATACAGTATATATATATATATATATATATATATATATATATACATATATATACACATATACATATATATTCATATACACACACACACACACATATATATATATATATATATATTCAAACGATTGTCTTCGAGTGAGAAAAATATTGAAACAAAAGGACAATCATTCAAACCCAACAATTGTCCTTGAGTAAGAAAAACTTTCAACCCAACCAATTGTCCTTGAGTAAGAAAAACCTTCAAACCCAACAATTGTCCTTAAGTAAGAAAAACTTTCAACCCAACCAATTGTCCTTGAGAGGGAAAAACATTCAAACCCAACAATTGTCCTCGAGTAAGAAAAACTTTCAACCCAACCAATTGTCCTTGAGTAAGAAAAACTTTCAAACCCAACAATTGTCCTTGAGTAAGAAAAACTTTCAATCCAACCAATTGTCCTTGAGTAAGAAAAACTTTCAAACCCAACAATTGTCCTTGAGTAAGAAAAACTTTCAAACCCAACAATTGTCCTTGAGTAAGAAAAACTTTCAAACCCAACAATTGTCCTTGAGTAAGAAAAACTTTCAACCCAACCAATTGTCCTTGAGTAAGAAAAACATTCAACATAAGCAATTGTCCATGAGTAAGAAAAACATTCAAACCCAACAATTGTCCTTGAGTAAGAAAAACTTTCAACTCAACCAATTGTCCTTGAGTAAGAAAAACATTCAACATAAGCAATTGTCCATGAGTAAGAAAAACATTCAAACCCAACAATTGTCCTTGAGTAAGAAAAACTTTCAACTCAACCAATTGTCCTTGAGTAAGAAAAACATTCAACATAAGCAATTGTCCATGAGTAAGAAAAACATTCAAACCAAAGGATTGTCCTTGATTAGGAAAAACATTCAACTCAAACGATTGTCCTTGAGTAAGAAAAACATTCAACTCAAACGATTGTCCTTGAGTAAGAAAATCATTCAACCCAACCGATTGTCCTTAAGTAAGATAAACATTCAAACCAAACGATTGACCTTAACTAGGATAAACATTCAAACTAAACGATTGTCCTTGAGTAAGAAAAACTTTCAAACCAAATGATTGTCCTTGAGTAAGAAAAACATTCAACCCAACAGATTGTCCTTGGGTAAGAAAAACATTCAAACCAAACGATTGTCCTTGAGTAAGGAAAACATTCAAACTAAACGATTGTCCTTGAGTAAGAAAAACATTCAAACCAAACGATTGTCCTTAAGTAAGATAAACATTCAATCCAAACGATTGTAATTGATTAAGAAAAAAATTCAACCCAAACGATTGTCCTTGATTAAAAATAAACTTTAAACCCAAGTAATTGTCTTTGAATAAGAAAAACATTCAACACAAACGATTGTCCTTGAGTAAGAAAAACATTCAACTCAAACGATTGTCCTTGAGTAAGAAAATCATTCAACCCAACCGATTGTCCTTAAGTAAGATAAACATTCAAACCAAACGATTGACCTTAACTAGGATAAACATTCAAACTAAACGATTGTCCTTGAGTAAGAAAAACTTTCAAACCAAATGATTGTCCTTGAGTAAGAAAAACATTCAACCCAACAGATTGTCCTTGGGTAAGAAAAACATTCAAACCAAACGATTGTCCTTGAGTAAGGAAAACATTCAAACTAAACGATTGTCCTTGAGTAAGAAAAACATTCAAACCAAACGATTGTCCTTAAGTAAGATAAACATTCAATCCAAACGATTGTAATTGATTAAGAAAAAAATTCAACCCAAACGATTGTCCTTGATTAAAAATAAACTTTAAACCCAAGTAATTGTCTTTGAATAAGAAAAACATTCAACACAAACAATTGTCCTCGAGTAAGAAAAACATTAAAATCAAACGTTTGTCCTTGAGTAAGATCAACAATCAACCCAAACGATTGTCCTTGGAGTAAGAAAAATTTTCAACCCAAACGATTGTCCTTGATTAGGAAAAAAATTCAACTCAAAAGGATTGTCCTTGAGTAAGAAAAACATTCAACTCAAGACTGCCCTTGAGTAAAAAAAAATCAAACCAAAAGACTGTCCTTGAGTAAGAAAAACATTCAACACAAGCGATTGTCC
Source organism: Palaemon carinicauda (assembly GCF_036898095.1). Classification (NCBI taxonomy): domain Eukaryota; kingdom Metazoa; phylum Arthropoda; class Malacostraca; order Decapoda; family Palaemonidae; genus Palaemon; species Palaemon carinicauda. The sequence continues at coordinate 40,007,483 of NC_090750.1, read as the reverse complement.
TTGGGTAAGAAAAGCATTCAACCATACCGATTGTCCTTTATTATGAAAAACATTTAACCCACACAATTGTCCTCGAGTAAGAATATTTAAATAAAAAGATTGCCCTTGAGTAATAAAAATATTCAACACAAGCGATTGTCCTCGAGTACGAAAAACATTCAACCCAATCGATATCCTTGAGTATAAAAATATTAAAACCAAAGAAAAGCCTTCAAACCAAACAAATTTCCTTGAGTAAGAAGAACATTCAACCCAAATAATTGTTCTTGAGTATGAAAAATATTCAACCCAAACAACTGACCTTGAATAAGAAAAACATTCAAACCAAACGATTGACTTTGAGTAAAAAAAACATTCAAACCAAACGAATGTCCTTGGATAAGAAGAATATTCAAACCAAACGAATATCCTTGAGTAAGAAGAACATTTAACACAAATAAGGAAAACATTCAACCCAAACGATGGACCTTAAGTAAGAAAAACCTTCAACCCAAATGATTGTCCTTTAGTAAGAAAAACATTCAACCCAAACGATTGTCCTTGAGTAAGAAAAACATTCAACCCAAACTCTTCTCCTTGAGTAAGAAACACAATCAACCCAAACGATTGTCCTTGAACAAGAAAAGCAGTCGGAAAAACATTAAAATGTAAAAACACCAGGAATGGTAAAATGAGAAAAAGTAAGACAAGTGCTTATTGCTATGAGATTAAAAGTGAATGCTTGAAAACCACGCCACTTTAAAATCCCCCAAAATATACAAATTTCAACTCTTTGAAAGAAGAATCAAACAGATATTGCAAGTGGTTCCAATAAATTTCAAAAAGAAATTCCCATAATATTCGGGGAATTTCCACCAGTTTGAAAAAAAAAAATTCCAATCAATTAGTCCTGATTTGAAAAAAGTTTCAAGGGTAATTTGGAACTGGAATTTGTCCACACTAATCCATCTGATTTGGCAGAGAGACGGATCGTGTAGGCAACTCAACGGAAGGAGGAGGAAGGCCTTGGGAGAGGTAGAAGTGGGGAGTATTAGGACGAGGTGAAAGGGGGGGAGGAGGCAGGAGAAGAAGTGGAGGGGGCTTTCTCTCGGTGACAAAGGGAAGATCCGGTACCGGGGCACCGATTTATGGCATCTATCTCTCCTTCGACGCCTAACTTGGCACCGGCATCAAGCAAGGTACGACCCTCATCCTCTATGCATTCCTTGGCCAAAAAGCAGAAGGAGAATTCAGGGCCTTTCTAATGAAAAGGAATAGAGGTGCAGAAGGGGACGACATTGCCAAATTGCTGGACGAATTCTAAAGGCTTGCAAAGGGGGCGGGTCCAGAAATGAAAATGCTCGTCGTGTTTACAAAAGACTACGTCTAAAATATGGCCGTGTAATATTCAAAACTAGCTTAACTATTTCAAAATGGGTCATCTCTCAAAAGTATATTTGTTTTCAATTTATAAATGGGTTACCTATCCGAGGTGTATTTTTTTCAAATTGATCACCTCTCTGAACTATATTTTTTTTCTTTTTATTGTAATATAGAACCTATCCAATGTACAACCAATTTCTATATTGTAAAATGGGACACCTATGAGAAGTATAAAACAATTTGTTTGTAAACTGGGCCACTTCTCAGAAGTATTGCACAACCCCAAAAATTATTCTAAATTATGTTAAATTTTTCTAAGTATAGCCAACTCTTCTAGATTTGCATGAAAACTAATTGAAATAGAATAAATAACACGGAGCGACAAGCAAGTGTTTGTGATCTTGTTCCTAGACTCCTAGAGGCAATGAAAATAAAGTGTTTAGCTAGCATGAACTGACATCAACTTAGTTTTCTGGGCTGGACTACACAAGTATCGCTGATGACCATAAAATATGAGACACAGTAATACATCATATATTCGTATGTTTGCAGAAGAGGATAGAACCGATCTATTTCTTTTTAATCATTTACGATAGATACAGATTATATATGGCAGTCACAAATAGTTTGCAATGACCAAACAGATTTTATCTTTATCTTTAATTTTGTATGAGTATATTCGAAAACAGATTGAATACATAAATCACATAAACCGTGTCGCAAAATATGAAAAAAAAAAAAATGCAAATTCATGAAGATACAAAAGCGTCAAATGAAAGGATATATAACGGGGTATTTCTCCTCCCCAGCACCATTCATCTCATAACCAATTTGTAAAATTTTCATAAGGATGTGTTAGAATGTTACCGTCTTCCGTTCTCCAAATTTTTCCCCAAAACAATCGCAGTGAATAGCGAGACGCCGTCCCTGCAAACATCAAGCGAAGAATAGACGCAATTGGAGTGCGAGTCGCCTAACTACACATTTCTCAGTACAGACATAAATGCGTCGATATCCAAAAGGATCTGGGAGAAGTAGGATGATCTTGTTGTTGATGCGTACTTTTTAGCATCTGTTCAATAAAAGAATATCGATGAAATCTTGAAAATATGCTTTCGTCCCTTTCAATAAAAAATATGAATTTGGAAAAAAATATTCATACTTCCAATACATTTAAAAAAGGGGAAAATGTTACTTAATACTGTATAGTAAAACTATATGAACTCTAACAAACAATAAACTAAGGGCCCGTTTAAAATCATTTATATCACATAAGAAAATTAAAGACTTCAAAATTGGAAAAGAAATGTGTAAAGATTTTACATATGCACCCAGTTTACAATGTACATATAGGAGTAAAATTATAATTCACACATACACAACATATCTGTGGAAGACTAGATATAATTTCTTTATCCGAGATTCAAACGTAATATGGCCATGGTACATAGGCACTTGGAAGCAATAATTACATTTAAAGTACACCAAATTAATTCTCTCTCAGTAATTAAAACGGGAACTGCATCAAATGTTCAAATTCGTTCACAACCGAGCCTAATTTTGTTTAAATCTTTTTATGTCTCTTCTGAGTAAGAAAAAACTCGGCCTTCATAATGGATGTCATAATACTGTCTTCTCTGGGGAAATTTAAATCCAATAAACCCCATTAGGTTCTTTTTGAAAATCAGAAAAGAAAAAAAAAAGAAAAAATAATAGGGACTGGTATAAGAAAAGAAAAATCTGGTTTGGACCCCGTCGGGACGAAGTCAACACACTCAATATCAACATTACAGTTATATCATTTTCCACTTCAAACTGCTTTAGATTGTGCTTAAATTTTTTATAGAAACCAATCAAATATAGATTGTTTCCAAATTCAAACTTAATACCTTTATTATTAATATTACACACACATACACACACACACATATATATATATATATATATATATATATATATATATATATATATATATTATATATATAGTACATTACTGTACAGAAAATTAATCAAATTTTGTACGACCTTATGAGAGAGAGAGAGAGAGAGAGAGAGAGAGAGAGAGAGAGAGAGAGAGAGAGAGAGAGAGAGAGAGAGAGAGAGAGAGAGAGAGAGAGCTCCTTTTACCAATATGACTAAAATATTCATACAATGAAATAAACCTCCCACATAAGTACATAAACTCATAATAGAAATAGTATACGCATCTATTAGAATTTTTTTTCTTCGAAAAATTATTTGAATGTGATCGTCCCCATTTTAAAAAGGGTCCTGGGGAACCTGATGTTCATCTGATCCACCTCACTATGCATGAGTATGCGATTGATCCTTTACTATTTATGCCCCAATGTACAGAGTTTAGCCACTATTGTGGGCTACCATCGAAACTAAGACCATGGTTTGAACACTTATCTACCCTGCATAAGTAGGGTTTCACGTGAGTTTTGTTATCATTTCTTGCACAGCTGTTCTTGATTCTATTCTCAAACCCTTGAAAGGTTTTCCACGAACACCTTCACCCATTTGAACAAACTTGAATCCCTTCTGCCCAAGGATAACTTGACTATATAGGATAATCAACAAACAATCTGGCCCGTAATCTACACCCGAGCCAAATTCATCTCTAGTCCAAGGATATTTCAAAGTCTTTTCATGTACTCTTTACTCTAAATCTAAGTATCACAGTTTCTTTTTTATTTTGTCTCAAAACTAGCAACACTCACAACTGATGAAGTTACCTGGAAAAAAAAAGTACCTGTCTTTTCGCAAAGGGGTTCCGTCAATATTATGCATAATATGCTACTGTCATTCCCTGAGACTGTGAAAACATAAGATGACTTTTTTAATATTACTTTTCCTTTTTTACATGAAATTAGTTCTTATTCACCTGATGGTATTTCGTAACTTTCATATCCATCATTCTTCTAATTCAAACAGTGAGCCATATTTCAAGTGACTAATACCTTTCTTTATTTTCTTTGGTTAGCAATATGAAAAAACGGTATATTCTCTCTCTCTCTCTCTCTCTCTCTCTCTCTCTCTCTCTCTCTCTCTCTCTCTCTCTCTCTCTCTCTCTCTCTCTCTCTCTCTCTCTCTCTCAGTTTTGTATCTGTGTGCCGGTTAGTGATTACACTTTTGCGACCCTATAAATATCATGATTTAACGCGGATAACAAAAGGCTATCGAGTGCAATATAGCTACAAGTTTTCGTGAATAGTCAGTGATTAGTTTGAGGTCGGAGAAGTGGGATAAAACGTCGGCATAGAATAGTTATCTTGTGAATTACTAAAAATCTAATCAAGATGGCTATGTACAACACGGGCAAGGCTTGGAGAGACATCGCTGGACTCAGCAAAAATAAATTCCATGAGTTGGCGAAACAGGAGCTCGACCGTCTGATAACAGAGGTCACTAGTAACGTCAACCAATGTGACGGAAAAATATTCGCAGACATATTGAAACAATATGATCCAATAAACTGGAGCAAATCTGCGGAAAACATCAGCAAAATAATAGAAGAAATTCCAAAGAAAATCCAAGTGTTAAAAAGACTTATAAAGAAAGTCTACATCAATCAACACATTCCATCAAAGAACAATAAGAAGTCCAATATGGTGAATATGCTGATTGATGCAATGGGAAAAAGAATGCCAAAATGGTGTAATACATGTAAGATATGGTATTCCATTAATAATCCTCAACAATTGATTAGAAAATGTGATGCCTGTCATGTCCCAACACATCCCACATGTGCTGAAATACAGCAAAAAATAAAAAATAAAGACACAAAGGTATTCTGCTCAACATGCTTAGTCTGGATAGAAAATATAATTAAGTCGAGACTAAATCTGCAAATAGTTGAAGATAAAGAAGAGGAAGAAGAAGAAGAAGAAGAAGAAAAAGAAGAAGAAGAGAACAATGAACAGGATATGTGTAAGGATGCAGAAGAAATCATTGATATAACCTATGATGCCATCCAACAACATACTTATGAAGAAATAAATTACCAGATGGAAACAAATAATAGACCCAAGAGACTCTACCCGGACCTACATAATTTTAGGGAAGAGCAAGAACAAGAAAAAATAGAAAAGAAGGATATAGTCTGCAATATGCTGAAAAGAGGGAATTGCAGATTTGGCGAAAGATGCTACTACAAGCATCCAAAGATATGCCATAATTATGAAATATATGGTAAATGTGCGTATTTAGACGGATATGGAGACGAATGCAGAGATCTCCATCCAAAAATATGCAAAAACCTAAAAGAAGGAAAAGGATGCATTTACAACAAAAAATGTCGATATATGCATCCTGCAACCATGAATGAAAGTAAGAAAACTCAGCAAACTGAAAACAAAAAAGAAACAAAAAAAGAAACAAAAAAGCAGGCCGTGTATATACCGCGCTTTGAACCAAGAGCCCCAAGATTTGAGGCCTTTCAACCCAAACCTGCACATTTAGAGCCCAACTACAAAGAATGCATCTATAATGCTAGGGGTTGGTGCAGATATGGGGACAGTTGCAGGTATACACACACAAATAAATATGAAGGCGAAAGAGCAAATATAATAGAAAAGTTGGATTTTTTAATGGCAGAATTCCGGGAAATGAAGAAAAGAACATCATATCAGAACAGGAAGGAAGCATGGGAGAATCCATATTATTACCAATATCAAATAATGGGGATGAAACACAAACCATAATAGTAATGAATGCACAGGGTTTAGTCACGAGTAACTCTAAAAGGAAAATAGAGTTCTTAGAAGAACTAACCCTAATTGAAAAAATAGATATATTAAATATAAGTGAAACATGGTATTCCCAAGAGACTGGCAGTGATGACCAGATAAAGGGTTTCCAAACTTATAGATCAGACAGAAAAAATAGGAATCAAGGGGGAACCGCAATATATGGAAGAGACATAAATCAAGGAAAAGTATGTGAAAAATACAGCAACACAGAATGTGAATTGATTGCGGTAGAATTTGAATTTGAAAAACTAATGAATATTGTAGTTTACAGACCCCCAAACACTAAGGAGTTTGACATAATAATAGAAAAAATAGATGATATATGTAGAAACCATAAAGACTGGAATATACTCCTATCCGGAGATTTTAACTTTCCTTTCGTGGATTGGAAAGAACGGATAGAAGAAAGTGGTTGTATGTATACATATAAAAAAGATAGTAATAGTAGCGCAGAAGATAAGAGGCAATTTGAAAAGCTTCAAGATATGCTATTAGAACATAATATGCAACAAATAAACCACATTCCAACAAGAAAGGAAAATGTCCTAGATCTAGTATTTGTGAATGAGGTGAATTATGTTAAAGAAATAATAGTGTATAACACGGGAATTTCAGACCACAATGTCATAGAATTGATAGTTCATTCCAAAGCAAGTGATCACAGAATTAATAAAAGCACAAAACTTTGGGAAGGATATGGAAAATATAACTTTTACAGTAAGAATATAAAATGGTCAGAAATAAATGA
>NC_090750.1:39968119-39995619 GCF_036898095.1 Palaemon carinicauda | reverse complement strand
GATGTAAATGAGCAATATGTAAGCTGGAAAGTAAAATAAGCATTTCTTCTAACAAAAACCTTCAAATAGTGACATTAATAGAAAACAGAATCGCCTATACTGTGTGTTTTACAGGGATATTTTCCTTATGTATGAGGCAGATTATATTTGTGTGTATACCATACTATATACACACAAATATGCATACATACATACACAAATATATACATATCCACACACGAATACACATACATACGGGAATACATACATAAATGTAAACCTATATGCACAAATTCACATATACAGTATATACACATACAACCATGTGTATATAAAAATACACACATACATATACTGTATATATAAATATATATACTGTATACATATATAAATATTATATATATATATATATATACATATATATAAACATATATATATATATACATATGTATACACATATATGCATATATATACGCATATAAGCATATATACACATATATATACCTATATAAACACATACACATATATATATGCATATATATATATACACATATATGCCTATATAAACACACACACACACACATACACACACACATATATATATATATATATATATATATATATATATATATAAACATATATGTAAAAATATATATATACACACACACATATATATATATGCATATATATATATACACACACACATATATATATATGCATATATATATATATATATATATATATATATATATATATATATATATATACATACATATATATACATATATATGTATATGTATGTATATATACATACATATATATATATATAATGTGTACTGTATATATAATATATATATATATATATATATATATATATATATATATATATATATATATATATATATATATATAGAAAGAGAGAGAGAGAGAGAGAGAGAGAGAGAGAGAGAGAGAGAGAGAGAGAGAGAGAGAGAGAGAGAGAGAGAGAGAGTAATGTAAGGATATAAAATTAATTTCACATTCCATTCCTTAAGATGAAAAAAACATACATTTTCAATTTATTTTGAGAATCATTAGTTGCACAAAAGTTACCGAATATATCTCATGGGCAATTCTCGTCACCCCTTCCAAACTTTACTAGATGACTCTTCAATGGAAAACTTTTCCTTTTTCTTCAATCCTCAATGAACAAAATATCCCCCTTTTCTTTTTAAAGGAAAAGACTAATAACACCCTATTGCCTTTATTTATGGGTTAAATGAACTGGTAAATATTTAATTATCCAGTGATGGGGAACACAAAAAATGTATACACCTATACAAACAAAAGGAGAGCGATAAATATATTAAATGTGTACGGAGACGTAAGTGAACACACATTTGCAATGTGGATAAAAATATGGTTAATTTGATATTCATATGTGAAATAAATTTCCGCAAATCTGAATCAACATCACCTTGAATGGAAGCAAGGCGTCAGTAAATAAAGAAAGAATTCTATGTAATTCTTTAAACGCAAATGAAGGAAGACTAAAAACCGTTTGCATAGTTAGGCATTTGTACGTGTGCTATTTCCTTAGTAATGATTTAAACTATTGAACTTAATTTATGTGGTTTATCTTTTATTAACTTGACACAATACCTTTTCTTTTACTGATTTCTAATCAGTGTTACACTTTTCAAAATAAAGTCATCTAACTTATCTACCTCCAATTTAAATTTAAACAATAAGACGTTACAAATGTTCACTAAAACATTGTACATTAGTAAGTGAAAACTAATAAACATTCTGTGCTTATTCGTTTATCTGATTAAAGCGACCCTTCCAAGTCGTTAAGACAAATATTTCATGCAAAAAGAAAAACTATTTCGCAAATGATGCCTTATTTCAAACAGGTCCTGAAATTATCATTTCCTCAGGATCACTCTTCTATGCACACGGGATCCTGTCAATGGGAACACTACAGACATTATTATCAAGTTCATAAGTGTATCAATGAAAACTCTTTAGTTCAGATATGGCGGAAGACTATTTCTAATAGGTAAAACAGCCAGCGTGGTTGCTGTATTATCGAAAAGGTAGTAATTAGAAACCCAAAATATTGCAACATTGTATTCACATTACGTGCCTTACCTACGCTATTACAAGCAAGAATAATAATAATCCTAAATTCGTTTCATCTCAATCCCGCTTTATAAAATGCAATACGTATCAAGATATTCATAATTTTTTCACCGTGCAACGTCCACAGCCACTAAAAAGATTGGCAACGCTCATTCTCACCGGGGCAAAATTCTTCCAGCACTGGTCAACGAAGAACGAAAAATGAGTTACAGCGCTATATACTGTATATTCTAGCTTCTGGACAGTTTGCAGCATCTATCAGGATTGTGACAATAGTGATTCTATGATCTCGTCTAAGGCCAGCTTCATTTATGGCCATAGACGAAGATCCATCCATGAAAAACACGCAGAATAAAGACTATTTGGTCTGGAGTCCGGTCCCCGCAAAATATCGTTGTGGCCTTATGTTTCCGTCACATTTGAAGGTATGGGACCAACCAGTAACTTGTACACATTCATCAGTAACCATATTAAGTTTCAACATGTTACCTAAACAATCATTTATTAATATTAATCATAAATGACATTCGGTTCCAAGAATAAAACTCATGGGAATATTCCGACTTGCATGTCTCCAGTTTTCTAAGACCAAATGAACAGACGACGACAATTTCAAGACATATATGAGTAAAGAGATCATATCTTAAATAACTACCAATAAACGGAATACATTCTAAGACGACTGACATTGAGATACTAAGCCAGTTTTAAATGCTCCGAAAAGCAAAGGATAAAAAACCAACTTCAATCAATTCCATTCTTGAGTAAGATTAGGATCCAGATATAATTTACAATAAATAGAACAGACTTGAAGCTAGAATTGAAACACAAATCCCCTTCCCTTTCCTCATATGAAAAGTGACTAAAAAATCAAAAGACAAATGATTCCAACACCAAAACAAACAGTTCAAGCTGTGGATGGAGGGTGCCAATCAAGTCTAATTATGTGACCTGTTTCTTACGTCAACAGGATAACAATGAATATTTAGTTTGTTGGTAGAATATAAATGATAATCATAAACGTTTCTCGATGCATAGTATCGACATCGTGTATATAAGAATGTCCGAATAGGAATTATTATTATAATTACCATTGGTATCATTATATATAAAGGGTGTCAACGTATTCCAAAAACGCTACACGAGAGAGAGAGAGAGAGAGAGAGAGAGAGAGAGAGAGAGAGAGAGAGAGAGAGAGAGAGAGAGAGAATTACCCACAAGTGTTCTATAAATAAAACTGGGAAGAAACTTAATCTTTATCAACCTTAAACTTTACTGCAATCTGTATCACAACGCTTCCTTCGCATCGTCTACAATATTCTTTTACATAATTGCTTCAAAAAAGAGAACATAGATCATATATTAATCCTCAAAGGGAAAACAAAGATGGCATGATTATACCTCATTTCATAACAAATATTCATCATCTATGCAGAGCTCTCTCTCTCTCTCTCTCTCTCTCTCTCTCTCTCTCTCTCTCTCTCTCTCTCTCTCTCTTACACACACACACACATACACACTCTCTCTCTCTCTTACACACACACACACACACATATATATATATATATATATATATATATATATATATATATATATATATGCGTGTGTGTACGTGTTTTTCTTTCTTCTATTGTTGCCAGCCATGCATCAGCATCCTCATCCCCTGATCAAGGATTAACCACGTGTCATGAGAAGAATGCCATAGCTGTAATTAATCATTTAAAAATAATGGCCTAATTAAGAACCAAAACCTGAAGAGCGACAAATTAAATGTGTCGAGGAAATCGTCACCACAGGAGTATCTCTTTAACTCATCAAGAGAATATCTTTCCACCCATGACAGCAGACGAGGTTTCTACACAAAAATGGTCGAGACAGTGGGGGAAACATTCAAAATGAGAGAGAGAGAGAGAGAGAGAGAGAGAGAGAGAGAGAGAGAGAGAGAGAGAGAGAGAGAGAGAGAGAGATTATAAGTAGATATCTTCCAAGGGTCGGAAAAACTAGTGTCTTAAATGTGATGGCACACTGTAATACTTTGTATGTATGTATGTATATATAACACGTATATACATAGTTACATTTCGGATATTATCCAGATTAGACGAATGAATAAGGCAAATGTATAGACATAAAAGCGCATCAAATTAAATCAAATGAAGGTTATAGGCATAAACCTCAAACGTGAAGTAACTAATGAGATTAGGTTCATAAATTGACCTGATGTAACCCGAGAACACAACCAACTACATCAATGGTATCTAAAATAATCACCTTAAAAGGACCTTAAATGGCTAACCGCTTGATCGAAGATTGCTGTAGCTCATTTCCGCAATCATTAAGATATCTAGATTAATTTTATTGGAATAAGATACTTTCCTTTTTTGAAATTTAGATCTAAGGATCATTATTTCACGAAACCGGACAGTAACCTGATCACTGAAGCTCTGTATTTAATAAAAATCCGGTACAAGGGACAAAAACATAACAAGGCTTATTTTTAGACAACAATATCATCATCCTCCTCCTCTCCTCTTACGACTATTGAGGCAAAGGGCCTCGGTTAGATTTCGTCATTCGTCTCTTTCTTGAGCTTTTAATTCAATACTTCTTCATTCATCATCTACTTCGCGCTTCATAGTCCTCAGCCATGTAGGCCACAAAAACTAAATTGTAAATGCATGCAAACTTATAAATAAAATCCATATTCTGGATAAATAACATTTGTTATGAATAAAGTGGAACAAGAACAAAATTAGAAGAAAAATATAGGATGAAACATTCATAATAATAGGACATGATGTAGATGGATGTAGAGAATTATAACGCGATATAAGGTGAGGGGTGGTACGGAGAGAAGAGGTTTGAAGGAAGAGGATGCCTGTGACAGAAGTCATAAAAGAGAGCGCACGTCAGGCAACCGACCCCTTACTGTAGGGATAACAGTAAGAAAGATGATGATTAAAAAAAAAAGAAAGTCGGTAACGTTGTCTCCATCCTTTCCCTAATACCAATAAACTATTTATGTGACCGAGACAATAGTGTCTGTGAAAGATTGATTTTCATTGAAAAAATTGTTTGTTGGGTGGTTGGATTCTGCAAGGAAAAAAAAAGAAAAAAAAAAGGAGGATGATTTTAAAGAAATACAAAGGTCAGTCTCGGGTTGTAAATGGATGTTTATATAGGAAATGCAGGTGATGGATGCTACCATGCAATAGGTTATGCATAAACATTATCCTTAATGCAATTAGTAATAAAAAAAAAATTATAACCATATTGATTATTCTGTATCTTTATTCATTGGAACGAAACTTAGATAAGCAAACTAATATTAAACCTTCATTTGCTGCATTGTTCTCGACATATAAAAGTATAAGGTTTCATCTAATAGCCGTAATAAATTTTGAAATGTCAGTGGGGAATTCCAGAATGACATTTGAAACGACAGAGATAAAAAAAAGAAAAAAGAAAAAAAGAAAAAAAGTAACATCAAGATGAGGAAACTGAAGACAACAAAGTAAGATCTAAAAAAAATGGAGATGAAAGTGATAAGCGTAATAAATTTTGTTGGAAAGAATTTCAACTGATAACGTCGCAGTTAGTCAGGTCATGTTTATAGAAGTTAAAATTTCGAATAAGCAAACTTTCAATTACTCCTTTAGACATCTCTTGCACAATGTCTTCCCGCTGAAGACAGAATGCTTTATCTACCTAAACAATATTCATCCCTTTTTTTCGAAAGGAATTCCTCTGATTTATACTACTTTAACCTGGTAATAACATACATTAAACTGCATTAAAAGGTCAAATATTAATCATTTTTTTTTTTTTGCTCAAATTAACGCTACGAAGATAACTAGAAGTAAATGGCTGCTGTTGCTCTTGCAAGTCGCAACATTTCAATGAGTTTTTTTCTTTTTCTCTACCGGCGAATTTAATCATAAGGTCGTCATCCTTTTCAAACAGTATAGGAATTTCCAATTTTTAATTATATTGACAATGGATAACATCTGATAACCAAAATTGGTTAGAGATGCTGAAATATCAAAGTGGACAGCTAAATCGGGATGATTTGGACATGTGTGTGTAATAATCCCAAGAGGGAGTCTCTAGGTTAGGTAAACATAAAAAAGTGAAAAGCGTCTCAATGGAATGTATAATTGTATATAGTGACAAGCCTGGGACGGCGAGCTAAAGTCTACGGGTGTCAAATATAAAGTTTCATCATATCAATCTCGTAAACTTGTCAAATAAGTTTTAAAAACATGATGTACGGTAGAAATTACCACTTTCGATTTTTATTATAAGTTATTTGAATCGATAAAATACACCATCGAAATACCAATACCAGAATAATACGCAAACACACAGGCACATACATACATACATATATACATATATATATATATATATATATATATATATATATATATATATATATATATATATATATATATACACACACACATATATATATATATATAGATATATAATATATATATATATAATTATATATATATGTAATTATATATACATATAATATACTATATATATACATAATATATATAATACATATATATACATATTAGATATTATATACGTATATGTGTACATATATAAATATATATACACAGATTAATACAAATTTTTGTGTATATATATATATATATATATATATATATATATATATATATATATATATACACACGTTACGTCCAGGTACAGTAAATGCATTTTCACATATTCCAAAAAAAAAAAAAAAAAAAACCATCTAACACATAACTAAAGTATTGGATTTACCATTACAATTCCTCAATAAAATTTACGTTGTATCGACGACTAAATCTATCCGAATGACGTCCATACTATTATACTGCTGACGTCAGGACCCGAAGCAAGTTTAATGCTATCAATAAACCTTACACTTTTGAGAGAACTAAGTGTACATCATATAAAAGGTTATCATAACAAAATTACATACCGTATAATCTTCAAAGAAAGGTTATAGTTTAATGGAAATCTTAACGTTAGCCTCACTGCAAATTCATAACGTTGGATATATTTCAGCATACACTAATAATTAAACTTGTTTCAAGAATAAATTTCAAATTACTGAAAAAGTAAATACACAAAGGAGCGTAACAAAGAGGTAGAAAAAAACTAGATTTACACAGCCCCATATGAAAGCTAAGCATACTTCCTGAGTAAAAATAAAATATATAACACCGTGAAGGGTACACCCCCAATCACTAATAATATTAAGTGTATCTACCCGGCTATCAAGAGAGTTAAAAATTGATTTCGACACGGCAATACATACGTGTACATATTTCTATCGAAATCAACCTATCACCATTATGATTACAGATTGCTAAGTTTTCAAAATGTAGCTATGCCTGACAGTTGTCAATAACACATGCAACTTTCATACTTACAACCACTAAGTCCCAAACAGTTCTTATGAAAGAATCGGAGCACCGCCAGACAACCAGTCAGCATACAGACAATTATATTTTACTGAGAGACAGCTATATGCTCTGTTGTAAATGATCTGTTGGAAATGATGGATGAGAAATGTGGTATCATACAAGGTCCTTTAAATATACTCGGAGTATATTCAAAGGACCTTGGTATGATGATATTTACTTTAATGCTGCTTTTTGATACACGTGTGCATAAACTGCTACTTAATGAGTATCCAAAAGATTGCTTGTTTGAGAAACGTGTACGAAAATGAAACCCGCTCAACATGGGAACAATTAAACAGATGGGTAGCCGAGGGAAGTGTATTAGGCCCAATTCTATTTTTTTATCTATAATATAGGTCTATTAAATTACCTCAAAGACATGAAGCGAAGTTCTATCAAAAGTACTACATAGACATAAAATGAAGTTCAAATTATTTGTGAATGCTACACAATTTTACTTCTCCATAAATGATATTGAGGATAACGGTGAAACTTTAAAACAAAATTCTTACCAGTGTTAGGGAATGGATGATAGTTAAACAACAAAAACTAAAAAATTGGATTATGGTGGTAGGAAAAGAAAAAACAACTCTAGAGTCTTGGGTGAGATCCAAATGGATTGATAACAACCCATTTCCCGATATCTAGTATAGTTCGTGACCTAGATGTATCACTTAACTGTAATTTGGCTCTCAGTGCTCAAATAAATGATTTAGTAAGAAATGGTGGATATCACCTTAGAAGCATTGCTTTTGTAAAGAAGTATTTGGATGAGTATTCTCTTCAAGAAACTTATAATAAACTGTTCTATTCCTAAGATTAACTGCTGTAACTATCTATTACAATCTACAAAAAAATACATCTTTAGAAATTACAGACATAATAAACAGGAGTAACACTGATTAAAAATTGACACACCCTAAGAAAGGACTACTCCTATACTAATTGAATTACACTAGTTGCCTATTAAAGCTAGAATAGAGTTTAAGACATGTGCAATGACTCGTCAAGTTTTCAGAACCGGACGTCCAAAATATCTAGGAGCATTGCTACACATAGTGCAGCTAATGAATCATGTCGACACGAGAATAGTTACAGGCGGTTTCAAGTTATTGGAGCCAAGATGTTTAGAAATCTACTGTACGTCCTTCGGCTTTGATATAGGCAACCCCAAGACTATATAACACGCTTCCACTAGACATCAGTAAGACTGAAGATATTATGGCACATTATAGTGTTATTTGTTCATCAGTATCTTGAGTATGGTGTTCAGACTTGATCACCATACTTTAAAACGGGCAGAGATAAACTTGAAAAATTCCAAAGGAGAATTACTAAATTGGCATTTAAATCAAAGGATTAGCTTTATGACACAAGATGCAGAAAACTATCAATTACATCCCTACAGCAACGAAGACTTCGAGAAAGGTCTACAGAGTCTTTACTCTATAGACCTTGACTTCGATGATACCTGATCGAAATATACAAGATCATCCATGAGTTTGAATGATTATTATGAATCTAATACTAATAGCACACGAACGAACACTTACAAACGTATGAAAACAGGACATGTCAGAACTGTCACAAGGAAAAATACCTTTACTATTCGTATTGTAAATCCCTGGAATGACTTCCCTGAAATGTTGTTTGTTCTGCTTCAATAAATGCCTTCAAGAATAGATTACATATTAATTGGTATACGAGCAACTAGGCTAGTTATAATTAGAGGGAAGATTTTGTAATAGTATGATTAGGGGAAGATTTGTAATTTCTTATATACAATTATCAAATCTATTATAATATAATTTATAATATTGGAGACGTAGTAACCATAGGGACATAAATTCTGTATTTAATTGAATACGATATTCGATTTACGGTGTCAAACTGTTTACAACCATAAATATAAAGTAGCAAAGTCAACGCTTGGTATTATAAGTTGAAGTGGGACCCAAACAATACAGACTTATTCTCCCACTGATAAATAGTTAAAGAGTAAAAAAGGATAGACTTTCTTATTTTCTAGGTGCTTCAAAACGCGGAATACAATGTATGCCACTCTAAATACTTAACAATACATACGACAAAAGATCTTGTAAGTATTGTAGTGGTCCAGTTCCCTGTGTGATTGGACCAAGAAAACAGCCCTTACTATAAAGTAAAGTAATATCGAATTCATGGCAGTTACTCTAACTAGCGTAACCTGGTACGTATAAATAGCAAACACTAACCACTCACCACTTCTTAACCTATACAGTATCTTGGCCCTTATTACCAGGATCTTGTTTTATGACAACATAATTTTAGGTGAATTATTTAACAGCGGTTAATTTCATGTTTGCCACAGTCATCACGAATATTTATAGCCATCAGCAACGCACAGATATACGCCAGCTCCCTTGACAATACACCAAGTGCGGTAAAATCGGCGCCAGAAATTTGGATAATGGAAACGTGTCCTGCTTATATATTGCAAAAGTTTCTGGCTAATGTGTATTTTCAAATCAATTTTTAATTATGTTAAATTGTAAGCAAACGCAAAACTTCATAATCTCCATGTCTCATATAATACAACTTATATTTTTATATTTGTTAGATACCAAATACAAATAGTTTTTGTTATCAAAAATCAAATAACCTTCAATCATACTCTGCAAAAGGTTCGTTAGTTTCCAAGGAGATATTTTTAATAATGGGCGACTGTTTGATATTTAGTTTTCCTACCTGAAGACTAAAAAGTTAAGCATAGATGGGACACGAGTATAAAAGAAGCGTAGATTCACTTGAAACGCAGGAATGGTCATTGTAAAACAAATCAAAGGATATTACTCTAGATTGACGATTTTTTTTATTTCTTGCGTTCCTGAATCTGTACGTAAATACACCATATATATATATATATATATATATATATATATATATATATATATATATATATATATATATATATATATATATACTAGACAATTCTTCTTCACCCAAGGGGTTAACTACTGCACTGTAATTGTTCAGTGGCTACTTTCCTCTTGGTAAGGGTAGAAGAGACTCTTTAGCTATGGTAAGCAGCTCTTCTAGGAGAAGGACACTCCAAAATCAAACCATTGTTCTCTATTCTTGGGTAGTGCCATAGCCTCTGTACCATGGTCTTACACTGCCTTGGGTTAGAGTTCTCTTGCTTGAGGGTACACTTGGGCACACTTTTCTATCTAGTTTCTCTTCCTCTTGTTCTGTTAAAGTTTTTATAGTTTAAATGGGAAATATTTATTTTAATATTGTTACTATTCCTAAAATGTTCTATTTTTCCTTATTTCCTTTCCTCACTGGGCTATTTTCCCTGTTGGGGCCCCTGGGCTTATAGCATCCTGCTTTTCCAACTAGGGTTGTAGCTTAGCATTTAATAATAATAATAATAATAATAATATATATATATATATATATATATATATATATATATATATATATATATGTGTGTGTGTGTGTGTGTGTGTGTGTGTGTAGAGCATTCTTGCAGACAGTTGGCGTAGAGTACAGCAAGTATTACTACTATGAAATCTCCTTCATATATTATCAAATTAATTGTTAGGCCACCTTCTCCTGCTTCTTTCCCTCCGTTCATGCCTTTTAATGCTTTCTTTACTTCTACTGTTACGTTTGTTACCGACAAAGGTGATTCATTATTTCTATTGGTGAAGTTAAATATCACTAATGTATAGCATTGTATAAAAATCCTTTGCAATTTGTATCACTCCAACTATTGTTGATATTTCCATTTTCAACATTTAAAGCAAACATCTGCTGGCACGCTGTTCAAAGTCATTTTCATTAATATGATGTTCCGTCCTTTCTTTAGTGCTTCTTCAATTATGGTCTGTTTGTGTTTACGAATATGTTGGGTTTTTACTGTAGTTTGTTTATTATTTTGGATAGTTCTCTGATTCTACTTCATCTCTCTTGAATTTTACCCTTATGTCCATACTAATTCACAAAACGAGAGGCCCAATAAGTTCACTCTCAGAAATAAATGAAATCTTTACAAAGATCATATTAGGCCGAATAGAAAGATAGCTAGCTTTAATCAACCAAGAAAGCAGGCAGGCTTTAGAAGTGGGTATTCAACAACTGGCTGTATCCAAGCCATCAACACGCTAATGGAAAAATCAACGGGCATGACAAAACACTATGTATGGCATTCATAGACTATGAGAAAGCTTTTGATTCTGCGAATCCCTCAGCAGGAATGAAAGCCCTTCAAAGACAAAAAATAGATGAATCTTATGTTAAAACATTTGAAGATATATATACAAGAAGTAGCAATCCTAAAACTACATAATGATAGTGAGAAAATTCCCATTGAGAAAGGAGTTAGACGGGAAGACCTCATCTCTCCTAAATTATTAACAGCATGCCTAGAAGTTTTTAAAAATTTTAATTTAGGCATTGAAAATGCAGGAATTAATGTTAATGGGGAATACTTTAATAACTTGAGATTTGCATGTGACAAAGTTGTGCTTAGTAAATTATGTGAAAAATTACAAAATATGATAGAAGATTTGAATAGAGAAAGCAGAAATGTAGGACTGAAAATGAATAAGAGTAAAACTAAGATAATGTTAAATGAAAATGCAGACAACAAATAAAGAGTTATGGACGAACCTCTAGAGATTGTTAATAAATATACGTACTTAGAACAGAAAGTGTTTCCCCAGGACACGAGGCCGAATGTAAAAGGTTAAGCATGGCATGGAGAGCATTTACTAAAGAAAAACAGATTAGGAAAATACCAGTTTCTCTAAAAAAAAAAAAAAAAAAAGTATCTAATCAGAGGTCCTACCAGTATCAAATTATACACCAGAAACTTGAACCCTTACTAAAGCCTTAGAATATAAGTTAGTTACAACTCGAATAGCTATGGAAAGAATAATGATGGGACTAACCCTAAGAGACAGAAAGAGAGCAACATAGATAGGAGATCAAACTAAAGTAGATGAGATTCTAACATGTAAGAAAAAGAAATGGACATGGGCAAGACATACAATGAGAATGACAGACAACAGATGGACATTAAGAATAACAGAATGGGTCCCTAGAGATTCCATACGAAGCAGGGGACGCAAGAGATGACAATGGACTGACGAACCAAGAAATTTCTCGGGAGTGGACTGACATAGAAAGAACATAAATAGACGCAAGTGGAAGAACATGTCTGAGGCCTTTGTTCTGCAGTGGACTAGTAACGGTTGATGAGAATATACGTGTATAAGTAAATATATAATACACACACACACACACACATATATATATATATTTACATAACATATGTATGTGTTTATACACGTAACCACACACGCCTATATACTATACACACACACATATATATATATATATATATATATATATATATATATATATATATATATATATATACACACATATATATATATATATATATATATATATATATATATACATATATATATATATATATATATATATATATATATATATATATATATATATATAATGTGTGTATACGTTAAATACATTTCATTATACAAATCCTATAATTAATGAGTAAAATGTTATCAGTTTTGTTCATTTTCCAAGTCCAGTCCTTTTGTTTGCCCAAGTATATTTCATTTAGATAATGCAAACTTCGTAAGAGAAGTTTCCTTTGAACTCGAGCTACTAATTACAGCAAAAACGACGGCGACAAAATTCCCAAGCAACACTTCTTCAAGAGACCTCTTGAGACATCTGCGGACGAGACGCGAGCGATATTGAAATCTCGAGAGATTAAAAAGGAGAGAAAAAAAGGAGAATAGAAAGGTTGCCGATATTTCGAGTTAACAAAGTTCACGCCTTCCGTGAGCCTGCTACTAAATCTTTCTAATGTACCTTTAGATTAATAATAAAAATGTGTCTATTCATTTATGATGAATATTTTCCGCAAAACTAATATGAAATGTGCCATTCAAGGGACTCGGTGGTATTATCCATACCCTTTGATGGACACAGCGTTCAAAACAAATAAAAATCATTAAGACAAAACATTATTCATGTAACAGTAACAAATTAATAACGATATACATTAATGGGGTTCATGATTTCTATAACACCAAGGAGTCTGCACCCACACAGACTCAAAGAACAAACATGTCTAATATAAATCTTTATCATTATATATATATATATATATATATATATATATATATATATATATATATATATATATATATATATATATATATACTGTATATATAAACACATATATATACTGTATATATAAACAAATATAATATAATATATATATATACATATATATATATATATATATATATATATATTTACATATATATATGTATATATATATATATATATATATATATATATATATATGTATATATATATATATATATATATATATATATATATAAATATATATATACTGTATATTGTACTTACTTATATACACATACATTATATACATACATGATTTTTTTAATCTCTCTCTCTCTCTCTCTCTCTCTCTCTCTCTCTCTCTCTCTCTCTCTCTCTCTCTCTCTTTTTAAGGGCTGTTTTGCGGGTCCTATCACACATGGAAACTGTGCACTACAGGAACCAGAAGACGTGTTTGCCATATACACTGTTAGGTATTTAGAGGACCAATGAGCGTATTCTGCGTTAAATGTCAAATCCACATTATCAAAGCATTTCGAAAACAAGAGAGTCTTCAGGTGCTTCTTAAAATCCTTAATATCATCAGTCTTTGGGATGTCTAGTGGAAGCTGCCTGTAAAGTCTTGGGACTGCAGATTTGAAAGCTCTACAAACCTACAGTAGACATAGGCTACATCTTGACTCCATTTGTAACTATTCTCGTATCGACACAATTCGTTAGCTGCACGAAGGGTAGTTATTCTCTTCGATATTTTGGACATGCTATTTTGATAACTTACGTCATTGCAAATATCTTAAACTATTCTGGTTTTCATATGCGACCAGCGTAATTCAATTAGAATAGGAGTAAACCTTCCTCGGGGTGTTTATTACCTTTTGTAATTTCTTAGGGTAACAGGAGTATGGTCTGGTGGATCTTTGGGTCTATTGACAGACGACCCAAATGTGATTGCTCATATAGGGAAAAAAATGTCAAAAACGAAGTTTATATTGAGTAAAGTTTATGCAAATAGATTAGACGAGCTTTTTACCAAAGAATGTGTACTTAATGCTATTGTAAAATAAAGAATAAAAAAGTTTTACTCTATAGGATATAAGGCCTACACACTTTGTTTGTAAGGGTTGTAATTTGTTATTGTGAATATTGTATACATAAACGTATATGAAGCCATTGTACTGATCATACTGTATATTTTATCTAAATGACTAAGTAGTTGTTCACGAATTACATATTCTAGCACTTTTGACATAAAGGATATATTCGAAATAGGTCTGTATGAACTTACGTTGTGATAATCTAGAGTACTTTTCAGAACCGGTCTATAACCACTTTCTCAGATTTAAGAAGCTTGCGCTCATCAAAACTAGTATTTACAATTTTTGTAATTATGTCGGCAAGATTTGAAAAGTTTTCTACTGCAATTACTTCCGATATTGGCATAGGAACAATCGTACGTTTGTTTCCTTTGCCCCCTTTAATAATCCCGATGATTTCATCTATGGTTATATTATTATGTATCATCAGTAAGGACTACATTTACTAGGGATATTGCTGAACTTTTGGGAAATCATCTATCCCATCATCAGAACTATAATCACAAATATAAACACACTGATAAACATTAATTAATAAAATATCTAACGGTAAATTAATGATAATATCCAACAAAAATTAAATTATATAATTTGCAATACAATAAGACAAATACGATGATATTAGAACCAGATTGAACACGGAAACAAATAAAAATACAAGTTTACATGGAACACAAAAAGGCAAAAAACATATCACAACATAAGCATAGAATTTAGTCAGAATGCTACGTAATGTCTCAAATTCACTAGTTAGGGAGTGACCAATGACATGTTTAACAGAAAAAATAAATAAATCATGCGAGAATGAACTATTAAACAATATGTAAAGGAACAGAGCTAGTTATTAAATGATTTAAAGTTGGGGATAGTTGCATAATGAAAGAGACTCGAAGAAAGGTAGAGAACAGCTGTTGGAAGACTTTGAAAATATTCTAAAATCAGAATAATTGATGGTTTGCATGTATGATGAAGCATGATTACGAGATGGAGAAAAATTCAGTTTCGTTTAACGCATTCAGTAAAATGACAGAAAACTCTGCGGGAATCAATGCGGAACTACAAGAGACGGCTGATGGAAGTTCCCAAATTCTACTGGGACAATTATACAAATAAATAATTAAGCACATCAATTACGGAAGTGTTTCTTTGAATTTTAACATACTTCGTATTGCCAATGAATTTTTAAAAACAAACTTAGAATTAATAAAGGGATACAAATGGTTAAGTGTTTTTCTAAGTTAGGATTTAACATTTTCATTATTACGTGCAATTGGTAATCAGACATATAGTATCGTTTTTAGAATACTGAATGCAGAATACAATAGTTTTTTATCGAAATATATTTACTATAAAAGCTTTGTCAGTTTTTCAGAGGTGAGACAGGTAACAATTTTTAAAGAAATATGATTTTAGAAATGATTTTATCATGGAACCTAATGGTAGATTAAATGACTTCCAAAGTAATGTATAGCAAGAATTTAGTTTAAACGATATTGAACAGTGACTGAAAAATATATTGTGATCTTGGTAAAAGCGCTCTTTCTAAATATAAACATAACGTCTGTAAAATGGTGATTTAAAAGATTCGGGCCATTGGTCTTTGAATAGATTTTCGTAGTGACACATGAATATACCAGCAAAAGTGGATCCTAATGAGAACCCATCGTCACACCATAATTTTTTTTATATATATATAAAAATCATCATGAAAAAATAAAGTAAGAAATCTGTTTTATAAAACGTCAAAAGTAAATTAATGAAATATAGAGCTGTCTTGTTGGGAAACAGTTTTGTTAGGACTATGTCTATGATCCCTGAAAGGTGAATATTTTATAAAGCTAACATCATAATTGACCATAGAGCTGTGCGGATCTTAATGCAGAATCTGAGGTGCAAATTGTGAAGAATTCTGTAAGCTATATTCCGCTGGTTGTAAGAACATCTAGAAGAGAAAATAATTTTACTATTGGAAAAGTGGGAGATTTGTATGCAGCCAGTATGTGTCTTGATGGAATACTATCATTATGAACTTAAGGCCACCTTTATAAGATGCTGAAGGATAAACCAGTGCTGTTCAAATACAGAGTTCGTCTTCAAGTTGCTCGAGGTTACTGTTCCTTTCCTTTTTTAATTAATATAGCTTAAAAGTAAATTTTAGGGATCCAATTTCTATAAATTCACTATTATCAGAAAGTACATTAAATGCCCTCAGGGCACGTATTCCTCCGCTAGGCCTACCACTAAAGAAAATGGGAGTAGGGTAAACTACACAAAACTCTGGTCGTTTGAGAGGAGGT
Organism: Palaemon carinicauda; assembly: GCF_036898095.1. Taxonomy (NCBI): domain Eukaryota; kingdom Metazoa; phylum Arthropoda; class Malacostraca; order Decapoda; family Palaemonidae; genus Palaemon; species Palaemon carinicauda. The sequence continues at coordinate 39,978,480 of NC_090750.1, read as the reverse complement.
TCCAGTAACTCCTAAGAAAGTGTTTCGAGGTAAGTCTCTGTGTTGGAACAAACTAAATTTTATGGATCCAATTTCTATAAATTCACTATTATCATGAAGTACATTAAATGTAATCCCTTCTATTTCGACGCACCACGCCTTCACCTTTATCAAAACGACATAAAACACTCATATTTTTGTAAACAGAAAAGAATGTGTCGGTGGGTCCTCCCTAACTTGTAATTTTCAGTTTATTTTTTAACTTTACTGAGTAATTTTCGTATTTGTGTTGCAACATATTGTTTTGCTTTTTTGTGTGATCTATGTAAACTCATTTCATGTTAAGTGTGTTTATTGTAGTTTCCGTATCATAATTTTTGTCTTGGTGTATTGTACATCATACAGTTAATTTTCTATATTAACATTCATGCACAGTTAGATTTTATTTCAAATATTTTATCGATTAATGTGTATCATTATTTTTACATTCTTGATTCGAACCCTGGTGGTAGAAAACGTGATTTCGAGAAAGCTTGGTGACCTACTTAGAAGTGTAATTCAAAACGCTTAAGTATCTGTTTTCGTTCGCCTTTCTTGCCATTCTGAAGCTTTATACAAGCGAAAATGCCATTCATATCATCATTCGTTTCTTACCACAATAAGTCACAGAAGACAAGACGGTTATGAATTTGGTTTCGTCTGCTGATCTGTTAATTATCAGGATCAAGCGACAAATTACAACTCGATTTAAGGGGGGGGGGGGGTTAAACAGAAATTGAAAAAAAAAAAAAAAGCCCAGTGGGAGTTGGTGAGTTGGAAGAATTTGTCAGCTCTTCCAAAGCTCTGGCTTCTCGACTTCGTGTTTTCACACCCGCATACCAAACTTGTTCCGGTAAGCATGACATAGATATCTCAAATTAACCGGTCATGAAGAAGGGAGAATAACGCAAAATGACAGCGAAAAGTTGATTGCATTTCCACCTTGACATGAAGACATTGACGGGATATCAACTTTCGTCTTCCAAGAAAGAGCAGGATTCCAACTAAAATGTCACTAACACTTCTGCTTTTATGAGATCGACGTTAATTTAGCTTGTGGCAATGGAAGATGAGTATATATATTATCGTCTTCACATTAGACATTAGGTTATTTCTTATTTATAAACAAAATTGTTAAATCATAAAAAGGAAATATAATTTGAATGATATGCATCATGCATTAAAAATTATTGTTAACCTCTAAAAAACATAAAATTCTTCCCGTTAATTCTTCAAAAGCATTACAATATATTATCACAGAACTTCCATTTAATCCATCAATACAACTTTTCAATCAGCTTCCGCACTTTGCTAAAAATTCGAAGTCTACAGCTATAGAATTATAGCCTCTCGGGGACACGAATAGTTTTGTAAAAACCACATTCGTAAGTAAAATTTCTAGATATCTCGGGCTACGTCATATGAATGTCTGTGTTTATGTAAATCCAGTTCACAACTGGTATCATTCACATAGAAATTTCTTTAGGCAAGACGTTCTAGTAATACAACAATAAAATCTACTTATTAATAATACCCTATTCACATGTTCTAGGAATAATTATACACAACACAATGCGATCTTGGCATATCTTAATTATATAGTTTCAACGGCAAATAATTTACTGTCAAAAAGACACAAACCGGATCTTAAAATCGGTAAGCAATAACAAAGGTTAGAGCCTATTCATAACCCTATTCAAACCTACATAACACGGCTTTCTATTAGAAAGCAAATCAACAGAAGTAAAAGCTCCCTATTGTTATTCAGATAAAGCTGTCAATGCCACCTGCAGCTCATATGCGACTTCTACGATCCGTAATAATAAAAGAGAGTCATCCTGATATACATTACGGCAGGATTCCAGAGCTCAAAGATTCCAAGAACAACAAAAGAATCAAAAGTAAACAGGAGGTTCATCGAAGTCAGGACCCCACTCACGATCGCACATTTCCACAAAAAAAAAAAACGACCAATTCACTGGTTCCATACAAACGAAAAAACAAAAACAAATATATAACTACCATGATAGGGGAAAAATAGGCCGAAAAATAGGCCATTTTGAAAGCAGTATAAAAAAAAATTTCAACCAGACCGCATAATTGGCAAGTAATCTAGACAAATATTATTCATACATGTATACAAACACTTCTTTTTTTCACACTTACACAAAAACAAACTCACACACACACACACACATATATATATATATATATATATATATATATATATATATATATATATATATATATATATATATACACACATATATTATTTATATATACTGTATATATATATTATTTATATATAATGTATATATATATGTGTATATATACACACATATATATGTATATACATACATATATTATTTATATATATATATATATATATATATATATATATATACACACATGTATGTATGTATATATATTGTATGCATGTATCATAGCCACGAAAGGAAAAGTGAAAAGACTTCATTGGAGTTTATACTTTCATCTTATTTCTGATAATAATCCTGTATTGTCCTCTTTTCTTAAATCCAACTTATCTAGAATCATCAAGAAACTGGCGGTATCCCTGTATATTGATTCTCATTAAGAGTTCATTGATGTTCCCGATAAGATTAAAGAACTTTTTCCAATCAAGTCATTTTACTTCTTCTTCCGTGGCTATAATACATATTTTATGCTTATCGCGTGTCAGTTAACGTGATTGACGAACTAAGAAAATTTGCGGGTATAAACTAGCACAGAAACGACTTTCAGTCACAAGATCTTTCATAACGGTTTTTCACGTTTCCTTTAGTAGCTACACACACATTTTATATATATATATATATATATATATATATATATATATATATATATATATATATATATATATACATACATACATATATACATATATACACATTTATATATATACTCATATACATATGTACATATATACTTATATACATATACACATATATACACATACTGTATACACATATATACACAAATAATATTCACATAAACATACACATGCATATCTACATATATACTTATATGCATATATATGCAAACACACACACACACACTATGTATATATATATATATATATATATATATATATATATATATATATATATATATATATATATATATCACACACACACACCCCGAAGTCTAGCCTATTCTTTACACATTCCCCTCTTCTCCATACACCTGGCAAAGCTTTAGCCATGGTCGTATGCGTTAAACTATATCATGACGCCATCTTGAATTTTGAAGAGCACAAAGGGAATTCTTAGGAACTTTTAATATGTTGTTTAGGATGATCTTGGGCACAAATCCTGAAAAAATCAGCTTGTTACCAATTTGTTCCAGGTTGAACACTAATATTACTGGACTCCAGGGTGAGTAGCCTAACTAATGATTTGCTCAGTGTGATTCAGAATTAAGGTCAGAATCTCTAAAGACAAAAATTTAAGCACTCCCTATTTTGAGTACTGATCTCACCAACAAACATAAAAGAGGTCTTTCTGTCGTATTCTTGTATTTTTGTTATGCATAAAACAAACTTTTATGATAACCGGAATCTCATGATATCCACATTCATAGCAGGACTTACCAGAGTAGGTTGCTCAGTAATATACCTGTAAACCATCACTCTAGGAATGGCTTCCCGTTTGAAAATTATCATTTCATTAAACCTAGGAATATGCAGCTAAAACGAGTGCCTTAAAAAACTGAACATAATAGAATACTGTATCATATTGTCTGGATGCAACTGTAAGGTCTCTAATATTCTCTTGTAGTAGTGCTAGTCCACAAATATTACCATACATTAGCCTAAGCGACACTTACAAAATCTGGGACAACTAGTCCTTGATTTTGCTAAATCTCTCCAAACACAATATGAATTCAAAGCCACATAATTCTTTATCAAAGTTGGAAACAAACGTAACAAAAACAATACGTACATAACTAGATATAGAAAAAAAATTTAAATGCAGCCAATAGAGTATAAAAAAATGCCATATAAAAGAATGATGAATTGCTGCCTTCGCTTTTTTTGTGGATATCAACTTCTTAATGCTAAATATTCACTACAAATGCCACTTCACAGTAAGGAAAAAACTTAACATAGCCTATTAAAATATTTATATCGTCATGAAATAAACAAAAGACGCGCATAAAATATTCTCAAATCTAATAAAAAAAAACCTCAAGTACTGTATATAGCAATAATAAGATTCTACTGGGGAAATCAAACATAAATGAGCATTTTCATTCATACACGAAGACAGAATACTCTTTCTAGTCGAATGCGAGAAACGGATGAGGAAAAGTGAGTAAACTTTCCAACATTTTTAGAGAAATATTTTACGGTCGTTATGAAGATTCACTTTTAGACAACTGAGCGAGAGAAGTTTTGAGCATTTTAAGGCATTTTTTTCTTTCTTCTGGACAAACTCCTTTAAAGTTTCAGAAGGCACTTTGGTTTTGAAGGGGAAACTACCACGTTATATTTTTTTTCCTTAATGCTCTAAGGGTGTCATTAAGAATCTTGCATACCTAAAATGTAAAAGACAATAAGATCACTGACGTACATACCTATATCGTATATATATATATATATATATATATATATATATATATATATATATATATATATATATATATATATATATATATATATGAATAAATATATATATATATAGAAATTTATATATAAATATATAAATTTATATATAAACATATAAATTTATTCATGTATATATATAAATTTATATATATATATATATATATATATATATATATAAATTTATATATATACATATATATATATATATATATATATATATATATATATATATATTTAATTTATATAAATAAATATATAAATTTATATATATATATATATAATGCGTTTTATTAACAAATGGTAAATCATTCGACATCTATTTCCCAGTTCATATAATTTATGCAATAAAATACAAGAATAAAAAACCTAAAGAGAATAGACAACATCCAAAAAGTAAAATGACAGCGATTAACAAAAGCGTAGAACCTAATTAAGATAACCATTACATTAAAAAAATTCACCAAAGTTAGAAAAGAATAAGAATAAACACCAAGAGCACCAAATGAAGTACCAACTGAAGAGAAGCAAGCAGAAGACAGCGAAGGATGGAGCAAAGGTCAGATGTTCAAGAAATGTTTCTTAAAGTTGTGATCACATCTTACGGCGACTCAAATAAATAAAAGAGTCTTGTTTGGAAGAAGCGCATGCAGACAGCCACTAAAGGTCAACGAAGTAGGGGACACCAATAGACAGGGAATATCCATGAAAGGGACGATCGCTTAAAATGGAAACCGTCTCAATGGAATTATGATATTTTTGCAGGAAGATATCAGAAGGTAAAAGGATGATAAAAAACAGATTAATAAACAGGGTAACGGCTATAAACAAAAAAAGACCAAACCTCTATCCGGCCAAATTTCATATTGGAAGAAAAAAAACTGTTGGCGTAGGTCGCCTTCGGTACCAAGAAAAGGAAAGTGTTGTAGGAAAGTTTTCAAGGTATTGCAGCATCGTCATTAGCTTTATAATTATCAACTTCAAGAAGGAAATTGTTCGTCTGTTAGTCCAACAAATTAAATATAAAATTCATTGGGGCTTTACCACAGTTCCATCGGAATCTCGTGGCTGACAGCAATAAGAGGATTTTTGGGAAAAGGGTCCTATTGGGGACACTTGATAACTTCTTGATTTCCATATATAGAATCACGTAAACTCCAGAAAAAAAACACAAGGCTACGAAAAAGGATAATTTCAAACTCTTGCTTAAATATATCCGTCGAATTTAGATAGATTTCACGAGAAATGAAATAAAACAATGCTGGCCTTCGTACTACCCGCTTTTGGCGGTTAAAATTCTTCTGAGGAAATGCAATTGGTAAATTGAACAAACTTAGAGAGAGAGAGAGAGAGAGAGAGAGAGAGAGAGAGAGAGAGAGAGAGAGAGAGAGAGAGAGAGCCTCGCCAAACAACTCATAATCCCTTCTCCAGAAATTAGTTGCTAGATAGAAGTATCACAGTGAAGCTACATAAACCCTAATAAAAGAGGATTCTTCAAAAGGCAGATGAAATTAATGGGAAACGGCTTATTGTGGGTTCCTCAGGAGTGCTGAATTCTCTCTTTCATGCTAAGAGATATCTTTGCTACAAAAATTGCTAGTCGTGCTATTTAGATATACAAAAGAAACTTTCCAAACGTTTATTAAAATAATGTCTTTGACGACAAACAAAAGAGCTTACATAGTTTTCCAGATCTAATTATGAGATTTTACAGCTAAAGAACAAGAGTAATAGATTTATATTTGCTACACGAAAGTAGTTTATAAATATGCATGTGTGCGGCCCTTTTAAACAAAACATTCTTAAGCTCTCATTGACATTTACACATGCCGTATACTCCGTTTTCTTAATGTTTACCAAACTTCGTAAATATAAAAATCTATAAAAATAGACACATATTCGACAGTATAATAAAAGTACTTTTATTCCGATATCCAAAATATAAAAAATACAAGAAAATGTATAAGGAAGAGGAGAAGCTACCAAATCGGAAGAACGACACAGTATTATTCTATTAAATATGACCAATCACTCCAATATGAAGCAAAAATGAAAGGGGGTTCAATAAGCAAAGCATCCTTCAAAAAGTAATAACTAGACATAAAAAAAAAGTAATGACATCCCAGACTTTACCAGCAAAGTTAACCAAAGTCTTTACCAGGTAGAAAATATTGAACTGAATTTTTTTTATTTCTGGACATATCAACAGTGTGTGTAATTAAAGAATAATTCTCCGATCTTAAACTTGATCCCAATTCCAGATAAAGGGGGTATGTTTAACGAGGTTAAAATACCAAGTGCACTGAAATTCGCAAGACATTTTAGCGGTCTGGTACACAACGAACAGGCTCTTCACGAACCATGAAACACAGCAGTGTTAATTAATCTCTTTGGGGAGGAAAATGATGATTTCCGCAAATAAAATGGATTTACAGTTATACTAAGGACGTTGTTGCCACTGGAATTTGTATGTGGTGGTAAGGCAAAATGACTTTCGCTTGCATGTGCTGATAAACAGACACGAAAAAATGATACCTCCATGTTCAATTCACATAAATAGACTTGGAGTGTTAGGGAAATGTATATATCATAATAAAAAATAGCAAATTGATTTAATATATAGACAAGGGAACACATCACAGGAATTTTATAAATGATTAGAAATCAATAATTTTTTATAAAATTAATTCTACACAAATACACGATATTTTCCATTTATTCGAAGAAATAGGTTTGTTCTTAACAAAATCAGAGGGCTCTTGACTTTATAGGTAATCGAATCGGGGTTAAACAGGCTTTGAACACCAACCTACTATTTCAATGTTTTACAATGAGCAAATTAACCTAATATAATCTACAGTTCAACAAGAAATATATTCTGAAAGTATTTTTCTAAACGAAATACTCTCCTTATATTGACCAGCAAAACCTAACATGCCAGGTATTTATTGCATCGCAATGATCAAACTATCTGACAGCCCTTCAAGCACATGATCACATCTGAATTTTATTAGCATTACAAGCATAAAAGCAAACGTAGTATTAATTGGTTCCCCAATCAACTTAACCTTCAAAGCGGTCAAAAATCGTTCAAATGAAAGAAAACAGAATTACATCTTTTCTGGGCAGTTGCAATTGAAAATGGAAACCCTACGGAAATTAATTACACATATCAACGTGTTGACTTCACAAGGCCCGACGACAGACAGCTAAGATGTTCATTACCATATGTGCACGATGTTACACCTATACACACATATATATATATATATATATATATATATATATATATATATATATATATATATACATATATATATATATATATATATATATATATATATATATATATATATATACATACATATATATATATATATATATATATATGTGTGTGTGTGTGTATGTATGTACGTATATATATATATATATATATATATATATATATATATATATATATATATATATATACATGTATATATATACATGTGTGTATACACACAATGTAAGTGAATATTGAATATTGAAGAGATAGTAGGTTGGCCAGAGCACCAGCCACCCATTGAGATACTACCACTTGAGTGTCATTTGGTCCTTTGACTGACAAGAAAGTACTACTGTACAATGTATCCCTCTCACTGGTTAAGGTTCATTTTGTCTTTGCCTACACATACACTGAATAGTCTGACCTATTCTTTCCACATTCTCCTCTTTCCTCATACACCTGACAACACAAGTTACCAAACAATTCTTCTTTACCCAAGGGGTTAACTACTGCAATGTCATGTTCAGTGGCTACTTTCATCTTTTTAAGGGGTAGTGGATAGTTGACGCTCTTTAGCTATGGTAAGCAGCTCTTCTAGGAGGAGGACACCCCAAAATTAAACCATTGTTCTCTAGTTTTGGGTAGTTCCATCGCCTCTGTACCATGGCCTTCCACTGTCTTGGGTTAGAGTTTTCTTGGTTGAGGGTACACTCGGCACGCTGTTCTATCTAATTTCTCTTCCTCTATTTTTTTAAGTTTTTATAGTTTATATATGAAAGATCTAATTTAATGTTGTTACTGTTCTTAATATATTTTTATATTTGATCGTTTATTACTCCTTCTGTTGTTTACTTATTTCCTTCATTCCTTTCCTCACTGGGATACTTTTCTTTGTTGGAGCCCTTGGGATTATAGCATCCTGCTTTTCCAACTAGGGTTGTAGCGTAGCATGTAATAATAATGAATAATAATAAATAATATTAATAATAATTAATAAAAGTATTAATAATAATTAATAATACAAATAATAATAATAATAATGATGATGATGATGATGATTACCGAGTGGAGCACCTACGAACGCACGTCAACAACAACAGAATTTTAATCTGCATTATCCCCAAAGGTTTTGACAACAACAATCGTTTTCATGAAATGAAAAAATACATCTTATGGAGAAAAAAAAATCACCTCTGCACAACGTATCCAAGACTTGAAGGCTGGAGTCCAAGCAGAAGCAGTCTTAACACGGACATAAACACACACAACACAATACCCTAAAGTTGGCAAAAAAAATACTAAGACAGACCAAGATAACGCTCGCATGTTTTCTGAAATTTACACTGACTTTCCCAAGTCTGTAAGTTACGCATAAAGACGGTTTTAAATGCTTTTGGACATGACGAAATTAAGTAATCTCCAAATTAGCAAAATGAAAGCAGATTTACTAAACATAGCGAGGTACAGTATATACACTCCTCCCATTAAATCATCTAATAGTTACAGAAATAAGAATATCATACTAAACTACACGTGACAAATAATTCAATTAGAAAAATAAACAAAAGAAAATATGAAGAATAAAAGAATGTATCATATAACATCTTCGAATTACAAACTGTAGTAAGAAGGTAAGACTCCACAAATCAACAATTAAAGCCATAAACAAGCATATCATTATTCAGAGGAAATTGTGTTTAGCATATAGCTAATAGTAAAGCCTTACAATAAACCAACACTTCAAGTGCTTGTAGTATAACAAGCATTAAACCAAATGTTTACACTACTTCCTCAAAATAAACATTATTGAACTTTTTAAAGAGACCCGAACAAAGATACAATATTTTATTATCAAAACTTTAAATGAAAAGATTCAGTAAAAAAAAAATCCCGTTATATAATTTCCTATTCCTGTATCACAATGCTTCATTGTGGGTAACTTTATTGATCAAATTAATAAACATTAGTTAAAGTTCATATTATGATGCAGACTCACTGATTTATGAATCAGAAATAAACTATTCTTAATCTCGTAAAATGAAGTACAAAAAGAAAAACTAAAGAAACTTCCTCTACGTATTTAAAAATTATATAATATTTATCTTTTTAAAGAATTGAAATATAAGAAAACACGAATTATGTTAAGAGACAGTAATGTATTAGTTTTCTTATAAAGTAATTAAAACTGAATAGAACATGAATTAAATAAAAATTAAACCAAAACGAAACTAAAAAATACAACCTTCACATTTATAAACCATGAACAAGATTTTGAGCATCAGGAGGAAAAGTCGGGTAAAAGGATACTTTATGAAGGCGATACGAAACGTCAAACAGACAGAATGAAGATAACATTTCTCGACAGCACTCTCAGGCACTTTTAGTGACACTCACGCTTGTCAGCTCAATGATACCTATGTTTCAAGGCCAGTGCCTGCAATTAGGTGATAGGAT
>NC_090750.1:39963119-39965619 GCF_036898095.1 Palaemon carinicauda | reverse complement strand
AATTTGATGAAGCCTTGTAGCGTGCCTTTTTTTTATTTTTTTATTTATGACACGATAAATGGGATACTGTTGAAATAATCTCGCGTAATCACCCATACGCATATTATACTAGAGGGAGAATTGGGTAGGTCTAATAAATTTGGTACTGAGGACCACCCCCCCCCCCAAAAAAAAAAAAAAAATCTGCATATACTTTCTTCTTAGTAACCGTGAACGTCTGATAACTGGAACATATTCCCATAATAGTGATAATCAAAAACTAAAATTCCAGTATCTTAGTCCTCTTTATTTTTATCAAGAGGAAGCCCGTTATGATTCCCTTTTAGGTTTTCATCAGTCGAATAACTTCAATTCCAAGCACAAACTAAAATATTCCATCTTGCTTTTCTCGTTATTTGCTCAACCTATCAACCTGCAACACAAGCCATCACTAGCGAGCAAGATTGGAGACAATACTGAAAATCAATCTATACTTGCCCTACGTCACGGTGGATACCAATTACTGATGTGAGGGAGATATGTCGATAGAAAAGGTGAAGAGAATTATATGATAAAAATTCTATTTATCCAAGTCTTTATTGACAATGCAAACCAAATGAGGTCCATGTATAAGCGGATTCGGAATAATGAGTGTAAACATCCCCAAATATTTCGTGTGCAAACAAGAAGTCCTCCCGACACAGGAACGCCATTTGCGTTTCGACGGAGATACCGCAATGCGGTAATAAAGAGGAAAGAAATAATGCGAGGACTGATGAAGAAAATGGGGATGATGATAGACTCGCGAAGGACAAGGCGGGTGGGGAGTGATAGAGAAAGGGGTGGGGGTGATAGTGAGAGAGAGAGGGGGGTGCTGAGAAAAAGAATGTGGAATAGACACAGGAGAAAAATATAATAGGAGAAGAATTGGAGAAGATGAGGCCGGATTGTGAAGGACAATTGTTAAATTAAACAATCATAGGAGAAAGACTGTAATGGATTGTACATAACCGTTATCATAAGAAAGAACTGCTGGTCCAAAAATTATATTTAATATTTATATCCATATATATAAAAATATTTTTAACTGGAAAAAAGTTTGATTTATGAAAATAATAATAATTTTAATTAGGCAAAAAACAGCCTGAAATTTGAGAGATGCATGATACAAAGGCATGTTCATTGCAATGCGGCCACGCAATTCTTCTTTCATAGAAACTTGTACGACCATTGAATATATATTGACGGTAAGTAAGAGTTTAATTTTGGGGTCTAAGAAACTGGGTCAAGGTTCACAGCACATTCGAGCACGAAATAAAGATACGTTATTGCTAAGGCAGTAAATACCTCATTCACTTTAAGGACCACACTCATATCGAGGTTTTGCGCGGCATTATTCATCGGAAAAGGAATATCCGGATGTAAGTTTTTCTGTTAAAAACAACATGTGACTATCAAATGTTTAAGCAATCAAAAGCACACAAAATGAAGGACAAATCACTCATAAAGACGTGAGCAAGTCCAAGACTTCTAAATTGTGATCTAATACCAGCAACTACACACAAAATCAAAAGAAAAATAAAATCAAGACCTCTGAGGTCAAGTAATGATCTGAGACAATGAACAACTTTACTGTATCCTCATCGTGATATCAACAGTAATAACTCTGATAGCTAAAGCGTAAAAGACATTAATTATAAAGGTGAGGATGGAAATGGAAAATAAATCTTCATCGGTCGGCCAAAATTATCCTTATTCGAATATAGGAAAACAAGAATTTCAAGGACAGCGGAGAGAAAGCGACATCGAAAGCAGACTAGAGATAAAATATAAACTAAAGTGACTTATTATTCTAAGGAATAATTACATTTGTGCTACTTTAAACACTTTAACATTGATCAATAGTTTTCTATATTCATTGTGGATGTTCTTGATCTTCTGTGCTTTTAAATGTCATTATTGTAATTAATTTTTTTTTTCATTGATTTTACTCACATTATCTAAAGTTCGATACGACAGCACTTATAAATAGTTTTGCCGAAATAAATTTCTTAATTGATCTCTCAGACACTCGGTTAAGTTTTAAGTGTTTTTTCCTTTGTATAAATATTTCTGCAATAGCTTGCTTCATATTTCATCAAGGCGTAGTCATTATGACTGGAAAATTACTTAATAAAGAACCATTTTAAATTTTCACACATTTCTTAGTTTAGCCAATGCTTCTCGCTGGTGTTGTCTCAACTTCACACGATGACCCATAATCTGCTCAGCTTATATGAACGTGTCTTCACCATATTGTCGCCTTTATTATTCTTATCATCATTATAGATTAAGAACTAATCCATAAAAAAAAGTTTCCATTATACAAATTCCTGAGACTATTTCCATACATACATACATATACCAAGGCACTTCTCAATTTTTGGTGGGTAGCGACATCAAACAAATGAAACAAAAACAAGGGGACCTCTCCTCTCTACGTTCCTCCCAGCCTAAACAAGGGACTCAACCGAGTTCAGCT
>NC_090750.1:39948119-39953119 GCF_036898095.1 Palaemon carinicauda | reverse complement strand
TCCCCAAGAACCACCCCCTCTTCCTCCCTTCTCTCACTCTGTCCCTCAGTTCCTGTTCCTCTCCCTAGCCCCTTGGTTCCTCCCAACTTGTTATCTGAGACTCATTTTTGTGTCATACTTTCTCATTCTATTTTAAGGTTGTCTGTTTGCAATTGGAGAGGCAATGCAGGGCTTCTGCAGATGCGTGAACTTTAAGGCCGTGTTGCATATTCTGACCATTTCTTACTTGTTCCTTCCAGAACAGGAAAATTCGCATGTGAATTAATTCAGCGAACGATAAGCGCTTATAATGGTCAAATAACAAACGCAGATATACGAATAGAAATATACCGGTTTAGCTACAGATGTCTTTACGCACATCCTTTAACAGTATAGATGTATAAGTGTGTGTGTGTGTTTTTATATATATATATATATATATATATATATATATATATATATATATATATATATATATATATGTATATATATATATATATATGTATATATATATATATATATACACACATATATACATATATACATACATATATATACATATACACACACATATATATATATATATATATATATATATATATATACAATAACCACAAATAAAAGTAAAAATATTGCGTGAATCCTGACTACTTTCTTCTGTACGACATTACTAGTCAGGATTCCCGCAATATTTTAACTTTTCCTTGTGCTAGAATCAAGTGATCGTGTGGGTTTTACGTAAATATATATTTATTCACGTATATACAGTATATCACCTGCCAGCTTATCACATAAAAAGCGTAAATTTCCTTTCGAACAGGGTATAACGGTATCACGAAAACACTTTTAATGAGCTCTAGACGAAAAAAGAATAAATCGGTTCATTCATGTCCAAGGTCAAGATAACGTGATACCTGGGTAATAAAACATGTAACATAATTTGCCCAGTCCGCTAGATTTTGGCCATAACTTTGATATACCGCTGAGGGACAACAATTCTCCATCTTTATTACCTTGTCGTCCTGTCTCATTTACTGGAGAGAGAACGCTGACTGGATATTTTTTGGAGGTCAACAAAATTTCAACGCGTGGCTTCGTGAAGACGATTACCCATACTTTAGGGAGAACACCAGTGCCTGTGCATTTTGGTAGCAGTTGCCAAAATGTCAACACGGAGCTGAATATGATTATCCTTTTTTTTAATAGTATACATCTAAAACAGTTCAAGACCAATGGTAGTTTGATTTGACCTAATTAAAACTAACAATATTACTCATATGAATTTATAAAATAAAACAAAAAAATCTCATGGAATATATATAGGACAGCTTCAGAATGCATAAGAAAATAAAAACATTCACAAACCATAACAATTAAGCTATAGTAATATGTGAATTTCTGGACTTTTCCATCAAAATTATGGTTCTAAACCGTATACATGAGAATTACCTGTTTTTATTAGGTGAATAAGGCTGGCAAAAATCTACAGAAATTAATGAGCAGTAAACAGGTTTTTTTTTTTTGGGGGGGAGGGGGGGGGAGGGGGGGGGGAAAGTTAATTGAACTACAATTTGGTAAGTAGTAACATTATTTCAAAAGCATGACATTGTCCTCCTCTTTTTTTTATTCCAGTTAAAAAATGGTCCAAGTCCATATTTCAGGTTTAGCCAGCGCTTAATAACAAGCATTGCTATTCAAACATCTGTCTAACATTGTAGTTCAAACTTGACGCTGAAGTACCTAAACACAAACAAAAACTTTACTGATGTATCTAAAACCAAGAAAACAAATGAATATCTAGAGTGGGGCACTCGATAGAGCGTATCTGTGACAACGATATCGAAAATTATGGCTGATTACGTGAACTGGACAATTTGCTTGACCATGACCTTCCAAAATTTAATTTCCAGCTTCTTAAATAATAGTTAATCCCTGCAAGTTTCATTACTCTACGATTAAAATTGTGGCCAGGAAGCTCTTCACAAACAAACAACCACACAAACAAGGGGTAAAACATAACCTCTTTCCAACTTCGTTGGCGGAGGTAACAAACAGAGTTGTAAATCAAGCTGATTGGTTAATAAAAGTGTTCTTTGAAGTTTGAGTCGGAGTATATAAGACTAATTCACGGTTCTCATAAAAAAAGTGTCAGGATTAAACTACACTTTCGTTTCACACAATTCTACTCACGCCCAACCTTAGAAAAAACGAGGACGAACACTGCGTACCTAAATATACTTCTGTTTCTTGGAAAGGAGAAAAAGAGAAAGAAAGAATTTGCTCCTCAAATGCGGAGGAAATAGAGATACATCTGCGACCGTTGGGACAAATGAACTCTAAATGTAATAAAACTCTGTGAAACAAATAAGATAAAACTCAAGATTAATCGCAAGTAAGATCGTGAAACCTTAGTCTTCATGCCATCCATTGTCCAAAAATAACTTTTTTTTTTTCTTTTCTTCTCCCGTGTCTATTTGGAATGTCCAAGTTCCGGGGAAGAGACACCATGGGAGTGAGAACAAAGGATCAGAATTCGTCCCCCAATCTGTGCCCGCTGCCATCAGTCTCACCACTTCCCATCAGGACCCACATCATGTGGCATCTCAAGTAGCATCATGACCACTCCTCTCTTCATCATCTCTCAAAGTTATAAGCGGCAACTTCTTAGCCGTTCCGGCTGCTGTTGCTAGCAGCATTTCCGAGATAGACAACAACTCGAGACGTGACTTGGAATTCACTTCCTTTACTATTGCAACTACTCGCCAGGGAGATTTTTTAAGGGGCACCGACCGACTTGCAGGATGCCGAACAATTTGGCAAGGTGCACATTTTGAGGTTGGTTATCGACTTGTCAGAAAGTGCGAATTATGAAGTAAAAGAAATATTTCGGTAAAACAAACGTTAATGCATTTGACTCATATTCAGTTAAAATCTGTCCCGTTATACCTGATTGCATTTATTCAAATTTTCATCCTTAAAGTTGATCATTGAAACACGCACGAAGAGCACTGTTTTCCCTATTTTTTTTTAATATGGTGCAAGGTGCGAAACGATGCTTTTAATTATCACAACTAAACTTCTAAGACCAAACTGATATATATATGACAAAAATGGAAATAAGGAGCAGGTTGACGGATCACTCTAAATCCATCCATATTCTCTCTCTCTCTCTCTCTCTCTCTCTCTCTCTCTCATCTCTCTCTCTCTTCTCTCTCTCTCTCTCTCTCATTGACTATTGTTATTCTTATAATGATAACTTAATTATTATGTGAAACCCAATCATTGAATCATAATACCCTTTTTCTTGGTGAATTATTATCCTAGAAGGACGGAAAGACCAACCACATCTTTTTTTTCTAATCTATGCAAACTCAAGAGAATAGTTCCCCTTTAACTCAAAGTTTTTATAATCAAGAAACGCTTGAACAGCATACATGTGCACTGGAAAATTTACTCTGCCTGTCTCAAGTACTTACCAATCCCCCACCACATGTTTGGAGGTAGTACTTTACCGTATTTACAATCCTCAATAATAAACTGGGGACATGTAGAATACTTATATGTGTAAGCTATGTATGTATCTGTATACATACATAAACACCACACACACATACACATACTCACATATATATATATATATATATATATATATATATATATATATATATAAATGCCTGTATATATTTATGTACTTTCTATATATATATATATATATACATACACACATTATGTATATATATATATATATATATATATATATACTATATATATATATATATATATATATATATATATATACATAAAGTACATACATATTATACAGACATTATATATAATTATATATATATATATATATATATATATATATAAATATATATATATATAAAACGACATATATGATTTTCTATTATATGTAATGTGAATATACATCGTAAAAGGAGCAGGGAATAGCGATATAATGCAATCAATTTCGTACCCATAAGATAATTATAGCTCAATTCCGTACATATTTGAATCCAATATCCCAAAATGTTACAGAATTTTCTAATTGTTAAGATAAAGAACAAAATGAATACTGGACCAATGAAAAATAATCTGTTAACATAAATAGCAGGCAATTCTCTTAAAAAACTAGAAATGTACAAATTGAGAGTTATCACGTGAAAATGAGATCACTAACATTTGTGCGTGACTGTAATAAAGCAACAGTGTCGGGGTTAGGAGACGATTCTTTTAAATAGTCACCTTTTCTTTGACTTCACAACATACTTTTCGTTAAAATTAAAATTATTGCTTTTTAAATGTTAATACGCAACAATATATTATTAATTCACTATAATGATTATAAGCCTTGAAACAATTTTATTGAAAATTATAAACTAGCCAGAAAGTTGAAACAATATTGAACTATTCATTGCATACCATCTTACCCGAAAAACCTGACGCCATGTTGATCAACTTAAATCAATTGCATCTATGAATGGTAAAAAATAAATTATAATACACAAATAACCAATCAATTCTGGAATATAAAATGAACAGTCCTTGTTCTTGGGAAGGAAAGTCTACTTGATAAAGTGACAATTTCACAAAGCAGAGAGAGAGAGAGAGAGGAGAGAGAAGGAGAGAGAGAGAGAGAGAGAGAGAGAGAGAGATGAGAGAGAGAGAGAGAGAGAATTTTATAGTATGGAAAAACTTTTATATTTTGAGGATTCGCGTATTCCTTCACAGTACATTTACGGCAATATCCATCCCTCCCCATTCAGTATAAAGCATTTATAAATCTGGTTGGCCATGGATTTCCTTAAAACATATATATCCCTTTCTCACACTACAATCACTACCATTAAAACGGATTGCATTTTACTTTGTTCATTCGCAGGAAAATTTTAAAACCCAACTGTAAAAAGTTAAAAAAACTACAGCATGAGTACAATACTCCGCAAAGATTGCAATATTTTTCATAAAAACAACTACAGCATGACTCCTCCAACATCAACAGGAATAATTTCCGAGTTTCG
>NC_090750.1:39945783-39947619 GCF_036898095.1 Palaemon carinicauda | reverse complement strand
ACCTGTGGTATTTACAACAGTTTTGACACCAATTCACACGCAGCTTCGTCAATGCTGTCAAATATCAAGCCATAAATACCATTTAAATTGATTTTACCTGGTAATAAATTACAATCCAAGGACGTTATAGACTGTATAAGTAACTCGATCTGGATATAAAGCCCTCCCCCCACTTTCTCTCTCTCTCTCTCTCTCTCTCTCTCTCTCTCTCTCTCTCTCTAAGTAACCCTGCGTTTGGTCAATACTTAGGCAATCAACATTATCCACTATAAACTGAAGGCTGAGAACTTTTGGAGCCATCCTTCTATAGGGTAAGGAATGTTAAAAAACTGTGTAGATCAGTATTATATATTTTTTTCTCCCTTACATAATTCTACTTTCACAGAGCATATACTTCTTTCTTAATAAATGGAAAAGAAGAAATTTCTCTTATCAGGTGTTCAGAAATGGATCGAGGCTGCTATCCAGACCATGGAAACTACATTCGAGAGCTGTTTCCAAGCCAGAGAGGTCCAGTAGGACCGGGATTGTGGGGGAGGGAAGTAGTTAGATATCCTTGACATCTTTACGGGCAAAGACTGAAGTTTATTCTGCTGGCGGTCAAGAAAAATCAAATGAACGTGCCACTTTACAGGAGAAAGACCGAACGGCAATGCCATGGAAAGAGCCGGTGGAAATGAGAGGTAATTTTAAAGAGAGGTCTTATGTTGATGTCACAAAATGAAAGCATATATAAACAACGCTGATTTCTACTAGGAGAAAGAAACCAATGAATAATAACGGAAATCAAAAGAATAAAGGAAAATTTAAATATTAAAATAACTATAGAAATATTTTGAAAATATATCAATATACAGAAATATTAACGTAATTTCAACCATGAAAATAGAGAATTATTCAAGAATATAAATACAACGCAAGAGTCACAGCATTCAAAGAACTAAACCATATACAGTACAGCAAACTTCACAGCCTTTGTGTACAGTATAATGATATCTTACGAAAAAAAGAAAAACTGGCCTTTAAGCCAATCTACAGTGTTAAAATAAGAGAGAGAGAGAGAGAGAGAGAGAGAGAGAGAGAGAGAGAGAGAGAGAGAGAGAGAGAATCATAAACTTTGTGGATAAAAGTTAGCAAAATTTGTTTAACATTAAATGGACTTAAGTTCTCTATAACAATAATTAACAAGAAGAAAGTCTGACATTCTTATGACAAAGGCGCCTAAATAGTTTTGATGAGAGGGTAATTGAAAAGTACTTTCAGTAAAACTCAGTCAAAACTTTTTGTGATTATAATAAAGAATTCGTTACTTCAAACTTCATAATTATTAAAAACACAAAGTTAATTCAATCTAACCGAACTCAAGAGAGAATTCACGAAAATTATGTGAAAATACTTTGTGCCATTTCCTGGCACATTCCTTACCGGTAACATTTGTCGGCATGTACGTAAGTCTAACCATCTACTGACTCTCTCTCTCTCTCTCTCTCTCTCTCTCTCTCTCTCTCTCTCGTCGGCCTGTACGTAAGTATAACTATCTATTGACTCTCTCTCTCTCTCTCTCTCTCTCTCTCTCTCTCTCTCTCGTCGGCCTGTACATAAGTATAACTCTCTCTCTCTCTCTCTCTCTCTCTCTCTCTCTCTCTCTCTCTCTCAGCAATTCTTTTTAGCTAAGATTAGAATTTATTTCATCATAAGTTTCATTTGACGCATTCTTCACTTCATGATATCTTTTAGAAATTTGGCTCTTAACATGATTATTCACCCTCTTTAGTCACAGTTTTATTAAAAAATAAATTAAATAATTAAAATCTGCATGTATCTAACATATCACCA
>NC_090750.1:39928283-39940783 GCF_036898095.1 Palaemon carinicauda | reverse complement strand
TTTTATGCAAGTTCATCAAATATGTAAATTAACACAGTTAAAGTGTCCTGTGTCAGATGCTGTCGAACAAACATAGCTTTTTGCGTCGTCATCACTGCCTTGAGTCATCCGCAATTTTGCTGACAGTTGGCGTAAAGCCAAGGCGGTTTTATCCGATAGCAGGGAAGAATTATAACAATGACACGGAGGCTAAGTTCCAGGAAATTGGATACCTAATTATAGTGACGAAGCAAATTGAAATGAACTATCTCCCAAGCTGGGGAATTTGTTTCATTGCTGGCGCTAATGTCTTCGATCACAAAGAGCTCTCCTTGTTCCTCGGTGGTCTAGACATTGCATCAAAGGATAAGTTCAGAGTTAACAGCTATCACAAACTAATTCTTAAAAATATTTAATTATTAGGAGGTCGTGATTTCCTTTTAAACTTTAAAAGTTACAATTACTAGGGATTGGCGTTTCATTTTCTGGGAAACATTTCCTGTATGAAAATTAATTACTAGATGTCTTCTGCACTGTCTTATATTTCAACCAATGCTGTATGTATCACACGCTGTCTCAGTAAATCTCTTTGGAGAGAAGAAAATATCTAAAAATCTTTCACCATCTTGTTTTTCTAAATTTTTTCATATCTTTGTTTTTATTGGTATCTTTCATATATTTCCTCAGAATTTACTGGAGAATCAGAGGGTTATTGAAGTGATTCCTATCATTGACTATCATGATAATCTACAAGATCTAATGCACTTTTCGCCTTGGCCTCTTTAGAGCAAAATTACATAAAATTGCGGTAGACTTCGATAAACTGCTCCAGGCCAGCACACGCTCCTTGTAAAAAAATGCCATACTGTTAAGAAGAATCAAAAGACATGGTCTTGACCTCTGAATCGTAACATTTGAGGTACAACAAATACGAAAATTATATATTATTTCGTCATTGTTGGTTTGCGGGTGTAGGATAAAATACCAAGTGTCGTAAATTAATAAAGACATTATAGTCTTTATTAATTTACGACCCTTAAGGGACAATTTTGAGCAAGATACGGTTTTGATATAACGACCTCTAAACCGACACCTACTACCATTATGTGCCGTTTGCCTTCAAACGCGTCTTCATCTCGGTACTGGGGCGAATGCGCTGATAAAGGATGGGGGATAACGCATTTCCTAGATCCTTGATGAAATATTTGAAAATAGTACGATTATTCCTATTATAATTACCATCATTATCATGATCATTGTCAGCCCTAATTTCATACATAAAGAGAATTACTTTTATATAGCAAAGAACTTGCGATTAAGTGGAAGGTTACGTGCGTGCTTCCTAAAACCGATTTATTTAACAACAAGCGCATGACCGCTTAAGCGAGGAAATGGATATTAAACGCAAGATGGATATCCATTATGTACCATAAACATGATATCGACGTTCGGAGAGATGCCATATTACCTGCATAGTTAGCCTTACTAAAAAGACGAAATTCAAGTTATAGCGAGATTTATGCTCGACACCGTAGAGCGTAATATCACAATCCATTGCCTAAAGCATTTTCTTTTGGGGATTAAAACTACCCATGCATGATAATCGCGAATCAAGCAATTTTGCGAGAATTTCGGCTTAAAAACATGAATTCTTGTATCAGTGAGACGCAGCAGAACCGAAATTTCAAAACTGTAAAACAGAAGCTTTGAGAAAGAACAGGAAATATTGATTAGGCTGAGCCAAATTAGACTTATGTTTTAGAATTTATTGTAAGTTTCCGAAAATAGAGGATAGGTATTAGAAATGCAAATATACTGTAGTTTAAAAACAAAAATGATAAAAATTTACGTTCGCCTAAGCTATTATCGTGACAATCGTAACAGATTGAGCAATATATATATATATATATATATATATATATATATAGCAATATTATTGCTACATACATGATTATGCTATCAATATGTGTAAAATTATATACAATTCTAGTGACATTAGCTATGTATAAAGATATATATATATATATATATATATATATATATATATATATATATATATATATATATATATATATATATATATATATCAATTACCAAAAAATACCTTTTTCAAGTATTTACGCCATTGTAAAACCTTTGAAAAAAAAAATTTAACCACACAGACATGATAATATAAGATGTATATATTCACAAAAAGAATAAAGAATGTTTACCTAAGTCTGCATACTTGATAGCTGATAAAGCAATTATTTCAGACAGTTTAAATTCAATTGGCTTCATCAGTAAAGCAAGGAAAGGGTGAAGACTTGAATGATTATAATTTCTCGGCAAAAAAAAAAAAAAAAAAAAAAAAAAAAAAAAAAAAAAAAAAAAAAAAAAAAAAAAGCAACAAGGAAGAGGAGGAAATTTATTAGGACAGCAACAGTACAGGAAATACTCTTGATTGGGATAGGAAGATCACTAAAAATTTGACACAATTTGGAAAAGGTGTAGACTATGTAGCTGTCATATCGACCGAAACTAATGGACAAGAAGTTTAACTTTCAATCATCGGAATTGAAGGACCATCCACTGCTGATAATGAGGCTCAAAAAATGATTGAGGTTTGTATAACCATATATATCATTAGAAGATTTTATCATCAAGACATATTTTGCAATTGATAAATAAAATTCAAATTCTTTAATTTTCAATTTTGAACCACAATTGTTAAGCTCAATAGGTATCAACTCCTCTAATTAATGTTCCTCTCAATGCAGGTTCTCAATGGAAGTAACATCATTCAAGAAAAAAAAAATGTTGCACTAGTATTGGACACTACTCTGAATACAGGACATAAGAATGGAACTGTAATGCAATTAGAGAAATATCTTGGGAAAATTTTAAACAACTTGAATTCAGACACTATTTTCTTAAATAAGTTATTAGCTCATCTTGTATATTTGTGTATGGTTAAACCTCTGGCCCCAAAAAAGATTCTAAAAAAATAATTGGTTATTGGAGTGACCTTGATTTGAATGATTTTAAAACTGTTCAAGTACCTCGTCATCAGCGTAAATTAAGCGGTCAAATAGATGAAACTCGGACATTTTCACAAGGATGGTTTAGTAACAGCACTACTTAGAAATGGTGTCTCTAGTACTTCTTTTTCTTGGTGAACAAAAGACAGAAAATAAGATTGATAACACTTAGGCCCCAAGAGCATATCACCACAACAGATGGATGTCAAAGTTTTGTATACTTTGAAGACACCAGTTAGATGTATATGCACCAGAGTATTTAGACAAAATTCATGATCTATCTATTATCATTTCCATTTTCCATGTAAAAGCATGGTTGACTTGCACAGATGCATCAAACCCCCTGCTAATGAATGACCTTGAGCTTATGAAGAAACTCTTGAAGACTGAAGAGGAATTCAAGCTAATCCAATCTTGTATCCAGAAATATTATTACAAGTTACATCTCTAGCAAGAGAGAAACTAGAAAATCACATGGGTTATCTCCTCGAATGACTAGTTCCCTTTTAATTGTTTCTAGACCATGTACTATCAGCTGTGAAGAAAAAAAAAGCAGCCATGCTGAAAAGAAAATAAATCTGAAGGAAAAAAGGTGCTTCAAAAAATGCCACCGTCGGAAAATTTTACTTGTAAACGCCTTTATGATTTTGTAGGGAATGATAGCTGGAATATGTTTCCACTTCTAGGTATCAATTCTGAATTTAAAATCTCTGTAAACAAGTGGAAAGAAACCTCCAGCTATCTTCAAGGCAAGGATATTTCATCTAATTTACCGGTTGTAAATGATGCAGCGGAACGTGCCTTACGGCTTGGCTCAGAAAAAATATACAAATACAGCCCCAAATCAGATTCTCAACGTTAACCACTTCATAAAGATGTGGGGGCTTCGTGAGAAGTTGAATAAATAAACAACATCTACAGAGGTTGGGACAAGAAATCCTTAACCTCTGTTGATTACAGCACGAAATAAAGCCTGTGTGTTTTGGTGAAAATAATAGTGAAATAAAGACAAAATGAAATAATTTTGTAGTCGATATATCATCTGTACATACAGGAATAACGTGATGAAATACATAAAAATCATATTTTATAAATAAATCTTGCAAATAAATATTTGTTTTTTATTACTTTTGTGTTGTACTGTTGTTTGTTTATTTTAGCTCCCCACCCCCCACCCCCAAAAAATGGCCACCGAAATTTGTAGGATAATAAAAATTATCCATATTTTCAGGGTCAAAAAAAAAAAAAAAAAAAAAAAAAGACCAAAAAAGTAAAATAGATACACTGTCTATAAATAAAATCAATATTAATAGACTTATGTACCACTATTGCATGTTTTTACAGCAAAATAATTTATGTGCTTTTAATAGATGCTAAAAAACTACAAAAAAAGTTAGATTTTTTGAGCTCATTCTGTCAAGGATGTCACATTAACAGGATGGGCGACCGATATATTTCAAAAATCTGTTTTTTTCCATCATTATATCTATTATATCCATGCGCAACTTTCTGGAAGTTTACAACTCTTTATTATTATTATTATTACTATCCAAGCTACAACCCTAGTTGGAAAAGCAAGATGCTATAAGCCCAGGGGCTCCGACAGGGAAAAATAGCCCAGTCAGGAAAGGAAATAAGGAAATAAATAAATGAAGAGAACAAATTAACAATATATCATTCTAAAAAAGGTAACAACGTCAAAACAGACATGTCATAAATAAACTATTAACATCAAAAATAAATATGTCATAAATAAACTATAAAAAGACTCATGTCCGCCTTGCTCCAACTTTGAACTTTTGAAGTTCTACTGATTCAACTACCCGATTAGGAAGATCATTCCACAACTTGGTAACAGCTGAAATAAAACTTCTAGAGTACTGCATAGTATTGAGCCTCATGATGGAGAAGGCCTGGCTATTATAATTAACTGCCTGCCTAGTATTACGAACAGGATAGAATTGTCCAGGGAGATCTGAATGTAAAGGATGGTCAGAGTTATGAAAAATCTTATGCAACATGCATAATGAACTAATTGAACAACGGTGCCAGAGATAAATATCTAGATCAGGAATAAGAAATTTAATAGACCGTAAGTTTCTGTCCAACAAATTAAGATGAGAATCAGCAGCTGAAGACCAGACAGGAGAACAATACTCAAAACAAGGTAGAATGAAAGAATTAAAACACTTCTTCAGAATAGATTGATCACCGAAAATCTTGAAAGACTTTCTCAATAAGCCTATTTTTTGTGCAATTGAAGAAGACACAGACCTTATATGTTTCTCAAAAGTATATTTGCTGTCGAGAATCACACCTAAAATTTAGGCTTAAACCTTTAAAAATTGTCCAAATTTGGCCCAGCCTAATATTGAGGCGTTACGGAAGTATAAAGAAACTGAATAACAGTAATGGCAATACAAGTTATTAACTCTGGGAATGAACTATAATTATCCCCCTCCAGAATGCTGAAATTAATTAGCATAATAATAACTGGCCATTAAATCAAGTGAAACAATTATAAAATATGAAAATAAAACCATACATGGATTTAGCTCATTAATAAATAAACAGAGTGATGGCGTTTATATAAAATCATGCAAATAAATGTCCGGAATATATTGAGGTGAACATAAATCAACGATATGGTGATGAAACCACAAATGTTAAAAAATTACATAAAAAAAAAACAGAGTAAGGACTTTGATATTCGGAGAAAAGTTAATAAGAAAGAGACAATTTATGGGTTTGCAGCGACATATGTTAGTTACGCTAAGAGAAATGCCAACATGACAAAAAATACTAATTACCGAGTTTTCTTCCATCATCACAAATTACAATTTATAATTAGGTTACTTTCTCTATCACTTAGCTACGATCATCTCGGATATGCCCGGACACGATTTCAATTTAAAATATTTGTAAACAGTTTCAACCATTTTAATTTTATAGTATATTTCCTTGTAAACTAAGATCTTAATCTTCGTACAAATTCAGATTCAGTGACTAGCAAAAAACGTTTCTTAATGAAATCTACATATGTAGACTGGCATATAAAAAAGTGAATATGCAATTTATGCTTATTTCTTAAAAGGAAGGATAAACGTGACAGGCGACTGAGGGAAGTACACTCTCCAAAAAAAATTTTATCTTTCTCATTCCAAAAAAAATGATTGAAGATGGAGCAATGCATGTCGGTATTGCATCTAGATGTCCGAATGACAGCGCAAAGCCTTCAGAACAAGAGAGAGACAGCTGATGGAACAACAACGCAACATCTAGCAAAATCAAGACAGAACGCCTGTCATGTAAACCAATATTGGCAAAACAAGTACAATCCTATGTTGTAGTAGGAACAATGACAGAAACAAGCCGAACAAAGACTGCAATAACCAGCCCTTCCCCCTTTCACAGAAGCGACATCCAGCTGGAGAGTTAGACAATCTAATAGCGGACGACGCGGTTTCTTGTTCCCCTTATTGGAACACAGCTACAAGACTGTTTGTTCTCCAGATGGATTTTGAAAGCGTAACATTTTGTTCTGTTGCTTGATCCTTTGTCACCGGAGATTAAACACTCCGCGCCTTGGTGTCAAACAAATTTAAACAAGGCCAGAAAGAAAACTGCCTGATACGGCATGGCAATAAAAAGAATTCCTCATTTAAAAAAATAACAATAAGACTTCGGAAATAGCTGAACATCTTTTAATTACATATTATGAATACAAATTCGGAAATAGTCCACTTTCGTGATATATGTCGAAAGCAAATCAAGATTGTAAAAATCTATTAACTATTATTATACATTTTACTTTCAAGGCATAAATAACTGAAATCACAAAAGCTTATTATAAAATAATAAATAATCATGTACTATAACGAAGTAAAATAGAAGTGGCCCTAAAGATGGAAAACAAATCACACATTCTTAAAAACAACGTACAAGAAATGGGTTTACATGAACAAAGTGTTAAAAGAGGTAAGAAATTAACGAATAATTGGACTAGCGCAATAATTATAAAAACCGTAATCTTATACAAATAAAAAAACTTTCTTGAGAATGAAACAAGAAAAAGCATGAAGCCCCAAAAGAGACAAAGCACTAAGGCCGAGTGAATGCCCAAGGAATGTAAGCAGGGATCAGCCAGCAGGGATAGACGAGGAGCTATAATACAAAGTACTTCTCTTATGGAACAGATCAGATGTCCATGATAAAGATGAAGTGCTCGTGATCGCTAGCCACAGATAGCATGAGAGAGAGAGAGAGAGAGAGAGAGAGAGAGAGAGAGAGATTTGGACGATATGGCCTAGTAGCATTGGGGACGAGAAGGCCATTCAGCACCATGGTGAAACTTTTACCAAGAAGTCAAATTTAAGAGCTTTGACATGAAGAGGGAAAAAAATCTGGAATCGAGGTAAAATAGATAAAAATGTGTGTAGTAAAAACCTTAGGGACGCTCTAAACATTACCTACGTGCTTTACAACTTCACCCTAAAGGGGAAGAAAGCGAGAGAGAGAGACTTTTCCTGATCTTCAATAGGAATCAAATTACCTAATTCGTTTCCTAAAAAGGTACATATTGGGAAAGGAGAAGACATCGTCAAAATTTATAAATAATATGCCCATATTGTGTTTGATTACAGGTAAATTTTTAATCAAATTATCCAAATTAAAAATTCCTAGTAAGAATAGCTACAATGCCTCTTCAGGGTAAAGTTTGCTGTGAAGAAACAACTCATATGAAAATGGATAAAAATTATGAGACAACAGCAATTGTTGGTATTCATATCAACATTTCGAGAGCACTTATACCACCGGGAAGCAATACAAGGAGAAGCCAAAGAAGCAATAAAAATAATTACAGGATCATAGTATACACGTGCAGTTATTTTTTTATATAAATATAAGGTTCCCATATACGAATAAAATAAGAACAAACAAAACAAGATAATTTAGTAGTTTTTAAATAATCATTCCATAATTACTGTTAAAGAAACCAGTTCCGCATTCAAAATATACTTAATATCCTTTGAAATATCTTCATTCAAAGCGACCATATTTACTAAATCAGGCAATGACTAACTCTCAATATGTCGAAGAAAAAGACTATGTTCACTAAATGCTGGGTTGTTGTGGTTTCTACACTGAGTACTCTAACTAGCCTACACCAGAAACAAATAGCCGACGATGAAACACTTCAGGTGAGTTTCATTAATCCGTCACCCTTCCAGCAATAATTACAATTCCAGTTACATTTGCAATAAGATCCAATTCACCATAATTTTCATTTCGATATGAATGTAAGTTTAAAAATATTTAGAAAAAGGAAAAAATACTCAATATTTCCAAGAGAATTTCTTGTCCATATAATTTAGTATGGTTGCGAGAGAGAGAGAGAGAGAGAGAGAGAGAGAGAGAGAGAGAGAGAGAGAGAGAGAGAGAGAGAGAGTGGAGTGGGGGAGAAATTCATGTAATCGATTGGAATAGATGAGCTGTGAGTTGCTAATGCAAAATTCAAAAAGTGCAGTGCTGAATTTCTCTGCGTCTGTTTGTCAGTTTACCTGTCAACCTATTTGGTCCTTCCGTTACTTTGAACATTATTTAAATCCTTTCCTGTATTTCTGGGCACATTATAGCATTTAACTTCATATAGGTTTCATTTAATTTCTAGCTAATATATGCACATACTATCCTGGTTTCTCATAATGACCTTTAAAGGAATTCCGCTTCCACCTTCCCCCCTCGCCCTCTCACTCACTTCCGATTATTCTGATAAACTAAAGCGTGGGGGTGAGGAAGGAGGAGGAGGAGGAGAATCGTATTTTGATATATACTCGACATTCATCAAGATGAAACTGCGAACATACCTGTGCCCTCCCAGCTTATTCATGCAATGGAATTCTATTCTGCCAAAGGACCCTCTCCTTTTTGCATAGTTTTGAACTCTCATGAGGTGTGTCTTAGAATCGGGTACCTACAGAAAATTTGAATACAATACTGAAAGGCAGGATGAATTTGAGTATCTAAATGCATCTATATATATAAAAAGGGGTGAATGTAGTTCGTTGGGACACTCGTAAACTTTCTTATTGCTTGTCAAATCGGTTTTCTTCATGGGGAAAAATGTTGTTTAACTTCATGTGAAATGCGATATTATGAAGCTAATTTTACGATTTACGAAATAATTTGGGTGAAGCCAGTTACGAAGCAAATACAGGGTTTAGATTTAGTTTTAAGTTAAAAGGATATGGCAGTCTAAGGTAGGTAAATAGGTTAGGATACAGCTCTTAGGTTCGGTTATGCGGAGAACCTTAGGTTAGGTGGTGTTGTGTTTGTTTCCATTTTAAAATGGGGGTTTACAGTCATAACCTTTGAAATGCTACACCCGGTCTGTTCCAACCAACTATAAAGGCTTTCAAATACGTACAGCATACCCGTTATTATTCATACAATACTTAAGAGAAGACCGTATTCAACATTACTCGAATCCATACTCGGTTATTTCATGTCATAAAATATGAATAAAATCCATTCCGCTTCTAAATTTAACAAGGAGTTCATATATATTATCTTTAATGTATTCTCAATGTTCTGTAACAGATCAGAATTGTAAAATCCTTGCTTTATACTGAAAACAGCGACTTTGTTCTAATTACAGTAACTTTAATAAAACCAAAGGTCAAAAAATATCTCACAATGCAACAGCTTTCGCATAAGTTTTCTCAGCAAGTTGCTGGAAGAATTCATCTCATTGCGACATTCTCTAAGTGTTTGCAGATTTTTCTCTCCTTTACATTGGAGTATTTTCTCTCTCTCTCTCTCTCTCTCTCTCTCTCTCTCTCTCTCTCTCTCTCTCTCTCTCTCTCTCTCTCTCTCTCGAATATCCCCTTTCCCCGGGGAGGAACTGTAAAAGAGAGCACATATTCACTAAGAGCAAATAAAGAAGGAGGCAGACAATACAGTCCCTCGTCAGTTGACGTCAGCCCCATGCAAACACGGAGTGTTATTTTTCTCAAGATTTCTCTTTCACTCTCAAGGCTAAAAGAAAAGAAATACACTTTAATATGCGTATTGTGCATAAGAATACACAATATTAATACGTGCCTAAAAGAAACGTTGAAAGGATATTACATTCCCGTATAAAAACGCCATACCTACAAATCTGTAAATAGGCCTTGTCGATAATGTCAATAAAGTACTTTTATTAACTGTAATAAAGTGTATCATGTTAACATATCCCTTTCTGTAAACAAAGACGACGCAAACATATGAGACACTGCGATAAAGAATTTACCTTTCACACGTGATAGCTATTTATGATGCAAATCATGAAGTCTATCTAGTATCTCATTGCTTACATTTTTTTTTCTAAAATTTTATGACTTTTATTTCTATTAAAATAACAAAACTAATTGATCTTACATCCTACATGATTATTGAAAATTAGCGATAATGGAACTGCTTATCTCGCTTCTTTAAATCAGTATTCCAAATAACGGTCATTTCGGCAAGCTAAAACTGCACTATTTATCTTCAAATGTTATACTGCTCTATGAAACCTTTGTCAATTATGTAGAGGCCTTTTCGCCATTTCTGAACAGGAATGTGGCCAAATTTAGTCCTTTGGCGTAATTACTTGTCTGAACCAAGTATTAGCCACTCCGAATGCAAACTAACTTGAGCTACCTTAATTTAATCTATGGCTAAAATATTAAGAGACGAAATTATTTAGGCCCTACGTGATTTGCTCCTGGTAAGTATTTAAAAAAAAAAAAAAAAAAAAAAAAAAAAAAAAAAAAAAAAAAAAAAAAAAAAAAAAAAAAAACAGTGGATCTTACCAGGTAAATTATGGATAGTCGAACTATTATTATTGACACGTGGCATAAACCATATGTAAAGCCTGAAATTAATTCTTCATAAGAAAAAAATCCCTTAACTATATGTATTTCCTAAACATGCAACGTATTCAAAAAATCATTATACAGTTAAATCTTTAGACGGCAAATTTCAACAATGACCCAATAATAACTTGGTTATAGATTATTTGTGAAATTAAAGTCTTGCAGTTCTAAAACCTACGATATTATCATCACAGAACAGTTGGATTAGAATATATTTATCAACTTTATACATAATTTCAATTACCAGCAACAGTTCCCGATAAAATAAATATCACTCTCGACAAATTCTTATAAAAAATTCTTAGGTGAAAAGTATTGTAATTGGTAATAAAATTACCATATATCTACGAGTTAGCAAAATAACACTGGGTTAAGCACACTGAAAAAGACGCCTATCTATACAACCATCGTCATCTAATAATGTCTCTTGCCAGTCACTGCAATAATTCAACTAAGTTTATTTTAATCTCTAGGAGTTCTTATCGAAGCATATTATGTCATTCCCCAAAAATAAGAGCAGTTAGCTTACTTGGAAATTTCCCTAACTAATTACTGGCCAACACCACTAGATAGATCTTTTGGCGAACGTCACCTTTGTAATTTTCAAAAGATGAAATATTAATATTTCCTGGCGATTCCAGGGAAGTTTACGAATAACAAATAATAAGCAAAGTTTAGCATTTAACCTGTGATAAACTCCTTTGACTTTCAGAATACCAAAATACTGGCTGAAGTCTGGTTCGATTCACGACAAGGTCCCAAGAACCACTTCGTCCAAGCACATGTGGAATACTCAAAAATACATGTTAGACAAAAATTAAATTATATAGAATTGCATCAGAATTCTTATTTGACATTAATTATTTCACAAAAATATATTAAGAATCTAACTTTGATCCATAGACATTCGATAATTCTTATAAACGTTAAAAATTCAAACAACAGATAATTCTAAAAATAAGGCGAAAACTTTGGATACCATAGGAAGACCGAGGTTCCCAACTGAGGGTCACAGCCATATAAAGGATCGTGCAAAGTTATCTGGTGAGTTAGGGATCTTAAATTAAGCTTATTCCCGAACCCATCAGTACCAAGCACGGACGAGGTTGTTTGTCAGATGCACAGCCACTAGTTTCCAAGCACTACATTACTTCACTAAATCTGTAAGCTAAATGCTGGTATTTAAAACGCTAAAATAGAGCCGTGAGTCTCAACTGGATGGGGCCACTGTTTCAAGAAATTGGCTTTAATGGCCAATGCTCAAACAACCTTTTTCTATATTCATTTGCAAACTGACCTATTATTTGGTTTAAAAAAACAAATGAAAAAACACATGAGCCACTAAAGGACTCAAATAAAAAAGAATATGGAAAGGGAAGTGGTGGCATTACCTTCAATGAGAGAGAGAGAGAGAGAGAGAGAGAGAGAGAGAGAGAGAGAGAGAGAGAGAGAGAGAGAGAGAGAGAGATATTCTCTGAAGAAAATAAAATGGCTTGCTGTTTTTGAAGGGAGCATTGAGAGCAGTGCTGTGCCCGCTGTTCTTAGAGTCAATATAGGCAGACTGGCACTACCCACCCGACAGCCACCCACCCCCTTCAAG
>NC_090750.1:39918283-39920783 GCF_036898095.1 Palaemon carinicauda | reverse complement strand
CATCCACAGACAAATCACGACTTTGGCTGTACATCAAGCAAGTGAATTGTTCTAACTGGTTCAACATTAGGCCATTTATGCTCCAGTCATTCCCAAGTTCTCTGAACACCTTGTGGAATCTCGGGTTCTTCTCAAGCTTTTTTAGTGGACCGACCTTCCCTTTTCCTTTGAAAGCACTGGTACAATCCTCCCCAGTGAAGACATAGAAGCCAAGAAGGGTAGCACAGTAGTCCTCCCCTAATGATTGTGCAAGCTCAGATACATTGATGAGCTGACGTTGCTTTCCTGATCCTGTATCAAGGTACACAGTCAGTTTGATAGCATGGGCATGGTAGAGTAGAATCACGAAGATATCCGTGTCAGGGGTTCTAACCACAGCATTCTTGTAACCAAGAGCAGCAGCATGATGTAGGTACAACACCACTCTCGTATCTGTCTCTTCCTGGTTACTGTATATAGTGGGCATCTCAAGCACCTCGACCTGAAACAAAAAAGGTCATTGAGCATATTTTGGATTAACATGTAAATGAATGTAGTCATCCTAAAAATAAAGGTGCAATTTCACATACCTTGCCTTCTTTGGAAACGAACTGATGAGCTCTCCCCTCGACAATCAGTACTGCCATCTCGGTTCTCTCCAGTCTAGATGCCGCCTGTTGGCCACTCCATACCTGCAGCATGAGTTGACAGAGCTGCTTCTTGTTGTCGTCATTTGCAAGGAACACCTTGAAGTCGTATGGCTTTCTTGTTGCTGGTCCGGCAAGAATGATCCTCTCTGAGATGCCACGTCGAAGTCTTTCCTGAGCTTTGATGGATCCCGGAAAATAGCTGTCAGTTGAGAACAAGAAATGTTTTTTGGCAATCATCTGGTCAAGTATCTGAAGGCAGATCTCCCCACAGGTCGGGGGCAAGTTAGAAAGGACATGGAGAAGTGCCATTCCATCCTGGATGAATAGGGCATCCTTTGGATAAGGCAGCTCATCTTGGTTGAACTCTTCCATCAGGTAGTGCAGAATGGTGGCTTTGTTGGTCTTCGCAAAAAATCCATCTGATGTTCCAATACTTGGAGGCACTGGCATCAGGCTGTACTTCATGAGTTCATCCAAGTCAATTGGTTCATCTAGGCACTGTGACTTCCCAAGGAGAAGGAATGCAACATTGCTTTGCTCCTGATACTGTATGACCTGAAATAACAATATATATTATAATTTTATATTGTAATACAGATTGTACAAAAGTCTCTTAACAATACATAACTTGCTCAATGAAATATAAACTTACCTTTCCTTGCGATGATGTGAGCTTGATCTTCTTGTTGCATGCCTCCATGGTCTTGAGTTTCTTCCTTTTGATTGGGTCGAAGAAGCTTCCTTGGTGGCCGCTCTGCAAACGTGTAATAAAGTCAGCCTTTGCAGCTTTTCCTACAGCGTCAGCTTCCAGCACATCCCTCTCAACATCCTTGGATGTAGGAGAACCAGAGGCTAAGGAGTAGAGCCTGTCCTTATCTGGGATTGTGAATGGATTCGTGAAGTTTCTGACAGCAGTGATGACTCTTTGAACAGCTTTCTCACTCTTCTTTATCTCTGCCTTCTCAAGCTCGCGATGCCTCCCAGCCCTTGGGCAGTCAGGATCGTCAAGAAGGCCAGCCATTTCAAGGGTCTTTTCATGAAACTGGGCCCGCGTGGAAGTTGTGCGACACCACCTCTGGTATGCCCCAAATTGACTGTACAGTCCAGCAAAGCCACCTGAAAAGTATAAAACCAAGTTTTCATCTGTGTACATGTATCAATATGATAATTGTCTATGCCATTCAATGAACCAGGTACTATACCTGATGATTTGGCGAACCGCATGAATGTTTCCTCCATAGTTTTGTCAACTGCACTGAGTGCCCCAGGTATCATCGATCTTGCCACCGCGAGTCCACCCTTGGTTAGTAGGTCTTTTGCCCCTGGGTGTATCTTCTCCATGTTTGTTAGATAGACTTCAACCAAACAAGGTACCTGTAAAATAGGGAGACAGAGACTTGTGGGAACATGTTTGTGTTTGTGTTTATGCTGACACTGTATTTGGTTGTATAAGTCAACTTGTATATTTCGGCATTCTATAGTTATCAAAGAAACAAGGAGATGAAATACATGTTCAACAAACCTTGAATAGTTCTGCCCATCAAATGCAAAGAAGAGTGGTGCCATCTCTCCATTACAGAAGTGGAACAGCTGAAGGTTGTTGGTTTTAACGGAGTAAAGCAGCATGAAGACGAGATGACATTGATCAACAAAGGACATCCAGAAAGTAGCAGTCTTTCCCAAGTGGCCCTGGCGTACTTTGTCCTCGTAGGCTTAATACTTTCTGATAAGGTTCATGGTGGAGTCATCTTTGAGTGCGTCCTCAAGGTTCTCCCGGTTGCATGACTCGATAATCTCCAGTAGTGTGGAAGGATTGTCAATCATCAATGTGTTCTCTTCCTCAGCAAACTGTTCAATCAACAGCCTTTCCA
>NC_090750.1:39910783-39913283 GCF_036898095.1 Palaemon carinicauda | reverse complement strand
TCTCACTGATTACTAGTTATTAGCAATAACTCACACAATTCATTGTAAATTTATAGTGCATACAATTATTTTTTTCATTTTTATTCACTGCATCCCATATTCTGTCTAAATTAAACTAATTAAATGATTGTATATCGAAAAAAATAATTGTATTACAATGCGACATTCGTTTTTCATTTCGCTAAAGTACACCTTCATAAATTTTAACATAACCCATAATATGTATCACGGTAGTTCATTTATTTCCAAATTATCATGCAAATGATAGCTCATTAGGATGGCTTTATAAACTCTCTTACAATGACCCGTTAATAGTATCAGATTGATAATGTACCGAAATGACTCAATCATGGAAATGTATTTCAAGAAATACAATGCACAAGAGCAACTTCAACTAGCATGAATTAAAACAAACAAAGAGAGAGAGAGAGAGAGAGAGAGAGAGAGAGAGAGAGAGAGAGAGAGAGAGAGAGAGAGAGAGACTAAATTTTTATTATCTATGAACAAAACGAGTAAGGAAAGAAATATGAGTAAACAAAGAACCCTTTAAATAAACTAAACTGAAAGGACGGAAGAAATATATATATATATATATATATATATATATATATATATATATATATATATATATATATATATATATATATATATATATATATATATATATATATATATATATATACACACACACATACATACATACAGTAAATATAGAAATAAACGAAAACATAATAGAAAAATTATTGCTTAGAATAAGAAATGGGTGGGGTTGAGAAATCCCAGACAATCAGCAATCCTTTTGCGCCTCTCACCATTCCTCCCTCAGTCACTACCCCCTCCCCCAAGGCTGGGGCCATTTGGGATGTGGGGGAGTCAAGATGGAAATGAGGCAACGTGAAAAGTTTGCCTCTTTAAAGACGATATAACATTATTAAAATGAAGACCCCTTACTTTTCCCTGGAGCCCGAAACTGTAATGCTTTTGAGGACAGAAAAATTATAAACGAGATATGAATAAACATACACAAAATACCACGTAAGCCGGCAAAGAGAGAGAGAGAGAGAGAGAGAGAGAGAGAGAGAGAGAGAGAGAGAGAGAGAGAGATTATATAACTTTATTGATTAGCCATAAAGCAATATTCGTATAAATATCATGATGATACTAACATGTAAGCACACAGATTTTCTTAATAAATTTTACTCTTTCCTACAAAAGTAAAAGACTTTTCTTTGGGAAAATAAAAAGTTTCCTTGCGCTAAAATAAAAATCAAGCTAACACATTTGTTCCATTATAACTTTCTGGCTACGCTTTAGATACAAAATAAGGCAGCTTAAAAATAATATGCACTGCAATAATAATTAAACACTATTACTCGATGGCTATTCACTATGAACAAAGGGTAGCAATGAATAATTTAATAGCCTGTGGCCATATAGCAACCATATTACAACGTTGTCCCGTAATGTTAGTCAATTATAAGTGAACACTAAAATCTTCCACTTTGTAACTCTCTCTCTCTCTCTCTCTCTCTCTCTCTCTCTCTCTCTCTCTCTCTCTCTCTCTCTCTCTCGAAATCACCACCTCCTGAGCGCCGGTAACTTTGCCTGCTTCTTCCAATTGACACAATGAACAAGAGCTCTTCTTTTTAATCTAAA
The DNA here is from genome assembly GCF_036898095.1 of Palaemon carinicauda. Lineage (NCBI taxonomy): Eukaryota > Metazoa > Arthropoda > Malacostraca > Decapoda > Palaemonidae > Palaemon > Palaemon carinicauda. The sequence goes on along the minus strand of NC_090750.1, from coordinate 39,911,627 downwards.
ATCTATTCACTATCTTTCACTGAGTTTATTACCAACCTTTAGAGATGTCTTATTGAAACATATATCAGAGAAAAGACACAAACTACAAACACTGTGTGCATCAAAAAGATTCAGCTGTTAGACTTAGGAAGATTTATCACTTGGTGGATTATCTAGTATACGTGTATTACACTAATGAAATTCTATTGCAAAGAAAATGCAAGCATCTCACAAGTAGGAAGCAGAAGTAAATGGAATATATACATATCTATGTATATATATAGAATATATATATATATATATATATATATATATATATATATATATATATATATATATATAACCTATTTCCACTATGCACTTAAAAAAATAAACGATAACAACTTCCGGTTAACATCCAACTATCGTAACCGTTGTTACAACTGAGACTAGCAAGATTCTTGTCTGTAATTTCAATGTTAACTGAATTAGAATTTGTAATTCTTAATCTCATTTATAGGTTTATTTCTATTATTATTATTATTAGAAGAAGAAGAAGAAGAAGAAGAAGAAGAAGAAGAAGAAGAAGAAGAAGCAGCAGCTCGAACAGAAAAGAGAAATATTCTTCGAGATCTCCATGAAGACTCAAACTTTAGACTTTGTGTGGATAATGAGACAATGACCGTAAAGGACAAAAATAAAATTGAAAAATAATAGTAAAATTTAACTCAACATTATTAAACATTTAATGGAAAAAATCACGGCAAACGCCATTATTTGTCATCAAAGGAGTTCTGACGGATGTAATAAAAAAATATGTTTTCCATTCTAAATATAAGTGTCTAACCTGGAAACACCTTACTGCTCAAAATAGAATTGTATGAAT
>NC_090750.1:39897778-39900283 GCF_036898095.1 Palaemon carinicauda | reverse complement strand
GGGTTGAAAGCATAGCTGTATAATAATAATAATAATAAATAATAATAATAATAATAATATAATAATAATAATAATAATAATATGTAGTTGCCTTAATGCTGACGTAGATTTAAGCTACAATTTGATCAATAAGTTGGTGCCACGCAAGAAGAGGAGGGATTACATTAAAGTCTTAGCAGAAAATGAACTTTTTTAAAATGCAGTTTGTAAATCTCGATGAAGTCATGGATCTGTAGATCAGAGTGGCAACGAAATAGCTGCGAGGCTATGCAACTGATCGTCTTGCTCTGTGAAATACATAAAATCATGCACATTCCACATAGAGCATACCCATCAACATTCTTATGATCTATCTTCAAATTCTATTGATCTAATAATAAAAGAAGTTATTTTCTCAAGGAATAATATACATTCACCTCTCGTACTGAAATTGTGAAAAAAATATCTGTTCTACTTTTATATACATTTACATAAAGAAAGACAGTAAATACAGAACATAAATACAATCGTTAATTGGACCGCAAACGCCCTTTTCCCATTAAAGTGATTGTAAACCTTGAATGCGTAAGCAAGTCTACTTTAGTCGAACCAAGTCTGATAGTACATAACATTCGTTTTAATATCCTTGAGCAAAACTCAAAACTGAAAAGCCAAACCAAAAATATATGAAAACACAAACACAACAACGTACACACCACACACACACACACAATATATATATATATATATATATATACATATACATACACGAAACTAGGTCAGTGACCTTTAATCATATATTTCGTATTTTCATTTTTCCCTGTGGTTCTTTCTGTATCTTGAGCATCAAGTTTTCCTGTTATTTTTTACGCATATATATATATATATATATATATGTGTGTGTGAGTGTGTGGTGTGAAGGTGTGTACGTATATATAAGCTATTATTTTGTTCATATTTTTTTAAGGAAACACCTGCGGAGCCACTGTACGCCTTCCTAGAAACTTTTTCTTTTTCCATTCCAAAGCTTATCCATTCCTAAAAGTATACATTGGCTGTTTCACAAAAAGCATCAATCTGAAAAATCAAGATCAGCAAAATGAAATTCCAGCCCAGGCAGCCGGAACAGAAGAACGAATATCTTGGAATGTTAGAAAAAATTCTTATTTGCCATAGGCATCGCCTATAGAAAGATCTTAATGAAAAAATTGTATGAATATACTGCTAATGAAATACCTTACAGGAATTCTACTTGAAATAACGCTTATGTGACTGTTTTTCTTACATTTATTCTAAAATAATAAAATTAAATCAATTGTTTACGAAACATAAGTAGACGTTTGTATACCAAGTGGTGTAAATTAATCATATTCATCCTAATATGGCAAAACAAAAATTCCTAGACAAAATTACCATGATTCTTCAAAACGATATATAGCATAGATGATTTTCCAGAAATATGTTTTCTTATTTGCTCATTGCACTTCATAATCTTACTATCTGAAATCTAAAATCACCTCTAAAGGTAATGTATAATCTTTAAAATAATAATAAAAGTACACTGAGAAACAAAAATTTTAAAACTCATTAACGACTCATTGTTATGCCATCAACTGACTGAGTAATAATATATATAATTATATATATTATATGTATATATGTATATATGTATTATATATATACACATATGTATGTATGTATGTATTTATATATATAAAACATATATATATTAATATAGTATACACACGACACATGAATTATATGTATTTATATATATACATATATATATTATTATAATATAATCACACACATACCACAATGCATATATGTATTTATAAATATATATATATATATATATATACATTATATATACACACATATACATACACACACATATATATATATACATAACATATATATACATACATATATAGTATATATATATATATTTTATATACTATATATATACATATATTTATATAAATATATATATACATATATATATGTATGTATATATATATATGTATGTTTTTTAATGTATATATATGTATGTTTGTATGCATATATACATATATATATATATATATATATATCAGCTTTACCTTTGTTTTTCCCTTTCCGTACAGGCCGGGGAAGAAGCAGCAATAGCTTCCAACGTACGCACGAACACGCACCCACATCTCCCTGGGCTAAATGTCAGGGGGTGTTGTAAGTGTGGCTTTGTGCACCAACAGCCAGAACGTGCCATGGGCCTTCGACCACGAACAGAAAATTCGGGCATTGTCACTACATCGCCGATCCCTCATAAGCCGATCCTACTAAGTAATCCAATAAGTAAACCATGAATAAAGGCCAAAGCTAATTCTTGAGTCTTAAATAAAGAGGCATATCCATTTTTTCCCGTCAAGATGGCTCCCCTAAATTTTTCAAAAATGTACAGGCAAAGCTAAGGGTATTGATCCACGAGTTGAAGATGAAAGGCGCCCAGTTTAGGTTGCAAGGTGTGCCCAGTGAATAAAATGAGAA
>NC_090750.1:39885278-39892778 GCF_036898095.1 Palaemon carinicauda | reverse complement strand
ATAGGAAATTATCGCGAAAGAAAAATAAAAAGTCTATTCCTGGCTGAAAGTTTGTTCGTTGACAACAGTAAGTAACTGCTCTTCGCTAAAGAGCGGTGCAACACGAAATTCTAGCTACGTTAAAATAGCATTTTGGGGACTGCGTGGAACGAATGCGGACTACCTTCACTAAACCAAAAGTTTTTTTTTTTTTTCATAATAATAAAGTATAAAAATAACCCACTATCAAATTACGAATTATTCGTTCTATGTTTTCCGAACGAATCAATTTCTTATTATGGCATTTGACCAGGCTCCTGGAAAGCTTTAATGATAAACATTTTCACTACCTTAGTTCGTTGAACAACGTTCACCCTTAGTATTCTACAAGAAATTACAGGCATATCTCCTGCGGTTACCAAACAAAACGCAAACTTTTTCGACGCCAGTAAATTTGAAAAAAAAAAAAAAGTATTCAAGAACGTGACCAGGAAGGCAAAAGGCATCTGAAAGCGGTTTAATCAAATTATAACCACGAAGCCTAAGACGTATACAGCATAAAAGATACAACGAAACATTTCCACGCCCACCACTTGATCAATAATGATAACCGCCCCGCTGTGATGTAAAGAACTCTCTCGAGATGCGTGACATTGGGTGCAATTTCATCCAATTACATATTAGAGCAAAAATATGTCATTTTTAATTATCGCTATTACTTGCCAAGCAACAACCCTGGTTGGAAAACCAGGATGCTATAAGCTCAAGGGCTCCAACAGGGAAAGGTGTCTAGTGAGGAAAGTAAATGAGGAAATAATAAATAAGACTATGTGAGATGTAATGAATAAAAGATATAAAATATCCTCATACCAGTATCAACGTTAAAATAGATCTGGCATATGTAAACAAAGAGACTTATGTCAACCTATTCAACAGAAAAACCATTGTAAATAAATTTTGTTTGAACCTCTAAAGTTCTACAGATTCAACCGAAAGATTAGGAATCTCACTCTACAACCTGGTCGAAGATTCAGTCCGAGAAGCTCTGAATGCACAGGACCGTTACAATTACGAAAATATAACTAACTGTACAACGGGGCGAGATAATATTATCAAGATCAAGCTTAAGGAATTTAATAGACCGCAAGATTTTTATCAACGTTTCAAGTTAAGAGACCGCAAAATCTAGTGCCTGTAATCAAGCTATCATGTCATTAAGCAGTGCAGCATACGCTAGAATTTATTAGAATTACCCACTCTTCTTAATTTCCAATTGTGCCCATGATCAATAAATTTCTAATTCCCAACAGCATAATAATACTTAACTAAATCTAGGGGTTTGAATGTACCTTGGACGCAGTTAGAAATGACCTATTCCATTGTACAGTACACAGCAAAAGTCGTGTTATCCGATTTCATTGATTTTCGTTCGAAAGTCACAAACTGTGAACTCTTACATTCTTACCAATTCTAATGAGACTATGTTCAAACGACAAATCACTTTTTAACTTAATTAATTTCAATGATGTTAAAAATTAAACAAACCTAAATACTTAATGAATCTGACTTTCTTGCATCTGTTTATGGTCTTTTTATGTTCGTCAATCCATCGTCTTATCTTCCCTATTCTGCTTTTTTTGCAATCTCTAGGGAGCCATTCTGTTACACTTGATGTTTAATTATTATCTGTCATTCTCATTCTATGTCCTGCAAATGTCCATTTCTTTTTCTTACATGTTACAGTACTAGAATATCCTCTACTGTAGTTCGCTCTCATATCCATGTTGCTTTTTATCTGTCTCTTGGTGTTATTCCAATCATTTTTCTTCCCATACCTTTTTGATATGTAACCAGTTTATGTTCTAAGACTTTGGTAAGTCTCCAAGGTTCTGTAAAAACCATCTGATTAAATACTGTTCTGTTTAGAGAAAACAGCATTTTACTTTTCATAAGCTCATTCTGTTTACCAAAAGCTCTCCATCCTCTGCGTTTCCTTCTTTTAATTTCGGCGTGTGGGAAAACACACGCTGTCTGTCTGAAATACATATATTCATTAACAATCTCTAGAGGTTCATCCATAACCAATAATTGTCTCTGCTTTTTCATTGAATATTATCTTAGTTTTAGTCAATTTCCTTTTCAGTCTTACATTTCTGCTTCCTCTTTTCAATGCTTCTATCATCTTTTGATTTCCTCCCATAATTCCCTAAACAGAACTATATTATCTGCAAATCTTAAGATGTTAACAAGGTGTGTATATATATATATATATATATATACATATATATATATATAAACATATATATATATATATATATATATTGAACATAATGATATTTTTTCTAAAGGTTTGTTTCCCTAAATAGCTTGCTTAACCCTTTATCAACAAGGAAAAATTACGTCTTTTAAAGGATGAAATTGATTTCATTCTTATTGTTTTACTAGAATTTATATACGCTTTATTTTTCACATGTGGCTCAGTACTTCAACGAATTATATAAATCTTTTATAATGAATTATAGTATTCTATCGTTTACTTAACCTACACCCTTTGCATTGTCAGTTGCAATCATTCCAGTGACTTGTTTTATAATTGTCTTTAGTAAGTTTCATCGCTTTAGATTTAATAAAGATTTCGTTAGACCCAAGTTGTAAAGGTTGCATACAGTAGGTATGTCCCGCCAGTTGTTCAAATGGCTCAGTTTACCTCCCCTCGCCTTACTCGTAGGCGACGTGAACCCCGTGCTTATTAAGCCTATATAGGCCTTTGAAGAAAATAAAGACGATAGTATACTAGACTCAAGGCTGGAAAAAATGTCAAAAGTCTACTTTTAAGTTACAAAGATTTTATGCAAATATACTTTGTTGCTTTCTGACACATAGCCTAGGCCCTAGGTTGTTATAAAATCATAAGCATGGGCCTGGATTCCAGAACCACCACCACCATCATCATCATCATCATCATCATCATCATCATCATCATCATTATTATTATTATTATTATTATTATTATTATTATTATTATTATCATTATTATTATTATTATTACTATTATTACTTAAAATATGTAGTTATTGTCTTACTGTAGAATCGCACATAATAGTTGACTGATTCTGTCTGACCTGATTATATATAGTCTTCCATTCGTACAGTAAAAAGTAAAATAATAGAAAGGTAGAATTAATTGTGTTTCTAACAGCGAAGATAATTCACCAACTCGCTTATTTACTTATTTTATACATCTAACATAAGTGGCTACAAGCTAAACAATGACTTATATTTTATTGCAAGTTTCGAAATCACGAGGAAAGTTGAATTCATAACCTAAATGCATAAATTTCTATTATTTAACCTTAAGGCTTATCTCGGCTTATGGAGGCCTACGTGGTAACGTCCCTGACAGGTCATCGCCAGACTGGGGCTCGAGTCTCACTCAAACTCGTTAGTTCCTTTGGTCACTGCAAGCTCACCATCCTTAAGATGCTAAGGATGGGAGTGGTTTGATAGAGCCTATAGATCTACCTGCTGAGTCATCAGCAGCCATTGCCTGGCCCTCCTTGTTTCTAGCTTGGGTGGAGAGGGGGGTTGGGCCATAATCATGGACGATCTTTAAACCTCTTTCCCCGTTTTATGACTTGCCTCACGGGAGTCCCGATGAACCGAGTGATTCGGGCTACAGTAATGAATTTAATTCATGTTCTGAAATATTATCTTAAAAGATTTTTTTCTTTCACGATATAATATCTTTCAATGATAAAATTCAACATAAGTGACCAACGTTTTCTCATACATACACATATCTATAAATCGAAATATGAGATATAATACCAAGGGGCAACTTAACAACAATGCTTGTCAAGTAGAAGAAAAAAAAAAAAAAAAGTATCACCACATTTGCTGCATACTGAGCAGTAAATTCTGAGGGAATCTGTCAGACTTTGTATTACCCTTTCAACCATCAATTTACACATAGTAAAATCTTAAAAATAACAATTACTTGTGTTCTATCACAAAGACTGATAGCAAATAGAGTTAATATACACGATCGGGAAATAACGTTACATTTCTATTTGATGTAATCCGTCATACTTTCATACCAACTAGCATCATTTAAAAAAAAAAAAAAATCTGAGAGGACATTTTAAAATATTCAAACTACAACGACGCATTCTTCAACATTAGTGGCGACTGATTAGCATATTTATCTTTATATACTTCTAAGCAAGTGAACTTTTTACGAAGACTTAATTCCTCTTGTCGGAATAATAATAATAATAATATTAATAATATCATCATTAATAATAATAATAAAAATAATAATAATAATAATAATGATAAATAATAAATAATAAATAATAATAATAATAATAATAATAATAATAATAAATTCTAAGCAAGTGATTTTTTACGAAGACTTAATTCCACTTGTCGGAATAATAATAATATTATCATTATTAATAATAATAAAAATAATAATAATAATAATAATAATAATAATAATGATGATAAATAATAAATAATAATAATAATGATAAATAATAAATAATAAATAATAAATAATATTAATAATAATAATAATAATAATAAATTTTGAGTCATGAGAACATCAAAATGTGTATAATGACAAATTTCTGTATCTCTAGAGTCAACTAGTCTTTTACCTATTCTTAAGAAGCAAAAACTAATAAAATTTTCATGAGATTTCCTTTTCAGCTGCAGGATAACGAACCCTAACCTTTGGCATAGGTTTAAAATTGCGTGGAAGAATGACATTCCGTTCTCATTACTTTCAGAATAATTTACTGTGGTCAGCAAGTAGGTCAAGACAGCTATTTCCTTAGAGCTACAATTTGTCGGAGTCATTTTGAGAATCCAGTAACCCTGAAATGCGACATTTTTTTCTCGAAATACCAATTTCAAACTAATTTAAGTGACTCGATGTAGTTGTGGGTTGTTCTTGTGATTTTATAGTTTTTTTACGAAGCAATTGGGAATATTTTTGCGAAATCATGAATTCTTTTACGTTGATTATGTTAAAGGATTCACTATGGTTCATCTCTAATTCTGATTTACTGATGATTACATTAAAACCGGAATTATAGATAAGTCATTTGATTTTGTAAGATGTAATTTCTAAAGTATTTTTCTTTCTTTTTCTGACTTTACAAAACGACAAAATATTGCGTTTTCGTCTTATAAAGATTAAATAACGCCAACGATCAATAAAAACTAATAAAATTAGATATATGCAAGAGTATAACACCAATTTTGGATGAACTAATATGTCTATTTTCCCGTAAGCTTTCATGTCTTATCTGTTAAATCTAATCTAAATATTACAGTCATTCCAAGTATACCTTCCATATCAAGGATATTTCAAATTCACTTAATTAGTTTGTCCATTAACGTTATCAAACTTCATAATCCACATCAACCTCTTGCATAAATAATGATCATTACATTACGTTGCAGCTTACTTTGCAAGTACCATTTATTCAAATAGAATATTTTCATTATATATAATGTCATTCAAACTAAAAGCTCAACCGAAAAGTCTAGTAAACAAAGGCCAAGTGAGGCACAACACGCAATGGGATCATTCCAGAAACAGTAGTCAAGGAAAACAGGTACAACTTGATTATCTCTACTTGCTTACCTCATATCTTATCAACAGACTGTTTCTTTGGTGAAGGGGTAGAGGGCGAAGGAGAGGGGGTTACCACCTGTAATTGCGGCATACAAATACAAATATTTCTCCTAAAAGTTTTTTTTTGTTTAACCCTTTTAGTTATGTATTTTCTAACGGCAATTTTCACCTACGTATTTTCATCACATATGTTTATTTTAGATTTGTATATGTCCCTTAAATATTTTAATATACACTTAAGTATGTTTACTTCAACACTTATCGTGTACTAAAATTTGAAATTAACTGTATTGAACTCTTTGCAACTTCTTTACCACATAACCAGCGATTCGTTTTCGTACCATTAATGGTAGAAACCAGAAATAAATGACAACTAAAAAAATATAATAAAGCATGAAAAATATTTATTTTCAGATTGCTGTTAGTAATTGGAATATATAGCTACTTTTAAACGGAATGCCTCGCTCTTTTATACAGCCTCTGACAGCCTGTCAATAAATCGCCAATTACCGACACATCACAGAACTCATTAGAAGCCATATAACCTGATTTATGTTTTGATAATCATGGAATGTATAGGATATCAATAAACGCAATACAGACACCAATTTCATACTCCTTCATGGTCATTATAATGCAAAAAGAAGTATAATGTAAAAAACATTACCTAAAAGAAATGGCAAAGAATAAAAATGAAACGTTTCCCCCGGCGAGATTTCAGGTTCCTCTTATTTCGTCTAAACGGAATTATTAATTTGGGAAGCAGCCCCAAGACACCGCCCATCTTAATTCTCATAATTAATTATGGAAAACTAAAGGACAATACTAATTTAATTTATCATGCCAGCGTTGAGTGAATCTTTTGCATTGCAGCTCATATTAATTTTGGGCAGCATTCAACTTAATTTTGCTCACAGCTTACTGTATCTCACATTTAAAAATTAATTGCAGTACACCATAAGGCAATTTAATAACATATAAATCACAGAAATGCAATTAATCCTTTAAATGTCTAAAGGCCACTCATGAATGGCAAAGGCAAGGAACAGTGACATTGCCTTAGCCAGAAAAAAATTCTCTACAGACTGACCATATATTATACTGTATGATCAGCGCCCAAGGGCCCCCTCTCCATCTAAGCTAGGACCAGGGAGGACCAGGTAATATCTGTTGATGACTCAGCAGATAGACCTAAAGGCTCCCGCAAACCCCCACAACCTTAACTGCACACACTAAAGGAACGAATAAGTCTGAGAGGGACTCGAAGCCCCGTTTGACAAACACCAGGCAGAGACGTTACCAATCAAGCCACAACCATAGTTCAACCAGGTCATGTTCAAGCTATAGAAAAAGAAACCTAAGTGTAAAACGCTTCTAAAAAAAAGTTCGCTGAGTAAAAATATATTCTAAAACATACAGCTGAACAAACTCATACGTTTGATGTGAAGAAAACTAAACACATACAGGATGCTTTTGTGGAACCCGGATTCCAATATAAATATGCACATTTACGGCCCCCGTTCTTCCTTATATATATATACATATACATATATATATACATATATATATACATATATATATATATATATATATAGAGAGAGAGAGAGAGAGAGAGAGAGAGAGAGAGAGAGAGAGAGAGAGAGTAATTGTGTGGTTGTGGGTCTTAGATGTATATCCTCCGAATTATTTAATTACGATGATTTTTACTAATTCTACAAAATAACAATTGCAGATAGGCTGAAGATGACAAAAGTTATGTCAAAAGCTTCCAAATAAAGATGATAGCAGCATTGACCATCTTATTTTTACTTAACTTACGATTCCCGGGAAGAACCCAACTATCAACTACACGCACACACACACACACACATATA
>NC_090750.1:39875278-39880278 GCF_036898095.1 Palaemon carinicauda | reverse complement strand
AGTCCATGAATGAATGATAATAAGTTATCTGGTGTCGTAAATGCAATGGTCATTGACATTAAAGAGAGCCTCCTTTCCAAACTAGCCACGATTTCAGAGAGAGAGAGAGAGAGAGAGAGAGAGAGAGAGAGAGAGAGAGAGAGAGGGGTAAATTATTATAATTAGAAGTATTTCATCTCCGTTTTTAAACAATCTTAAAATTCATAACGATGAAAATAATTTATTTTCCTTGTAATTATTGCTTATGATTACGATAAAAAAAAAAGATTGTTTATATGTTATAAATGTTTCACAACTCTATGACAAAAATCTGGAAGTTGAAACTGCAGAAATGATCATTACTCGGGAGTAAAACCCACATAGAACAATCAAAATACTCTAGCATTCTAAAATACAAAACCAATGAAATTCTTACAAAACGAACAGTATAATGCTAGTGGCCTGTCTTTATTAACATACTGATAACATTACATTCAAGAGATCTGCAATGCTTCTCACGTCGTAATGTCTTATAAATAAAAACCTAAGAGAAAGGAAATCAGTCCAAAATCTGGATAGGAGTTGTGAGGCGCATTCCAGCTGACAACAAAGTCGTGCTCTTCCTCGTTGTAATCCTTAAATTTTCAGTTTGAAGTAGTTTCCTTTCAAAAATGGAGTAAAGTTTACACTTGTGATAGTTTATACTTTCTCAAACTCTTGTAGTCTACATGAAGTGTATTTATAACTGTGCGCTCTCTCTCTCTCTCGCTCGCTCTCTCTCTCTCTCTCTCTCTCTCTCTCTCTCTCTCTCTCTCTCTCTCTGTGTTTGTTTTAAAAAGGTTGCCAGCATCTCAAAATATACGAGTGTGTAATCGATACAGCTAGTACCAACAAAAAATTATATAAAAAAAAAAAAACATGTGATGAATGCAAAGGATCAAATAATCGAGATTTCAACTAATCACATCCTGTAGTTGTTTTACGCAAATGATAATCACCAATTCGATGCATGAAACCCAGAAGCTTTAGTCACACATTAACAGGAAACCTGCAAACACCTCATTAAGACTTGGGATTCCCAAACAGGAACATGAAAGTATCAAAAGAAACAAAAATGTAGAACTGTGAGTGTTTGTTTTTCGGGTCACTCCTGTGCGTGCCACCTTCCTCATTAGGCACAACTCCGAAGTATACCCGTCATGGCAAAGAGGCGAGTCATGCGATCACGTGTCAGTCACTGGTCTGGTGATGATACGGCTTGTGTTTGCCAGTTTGTCTCTTCCGGTCAGATATATCTGAGGGATATCAGACTTAGCTTGCATAAAAATAGCATTTTTTATGAAGGTTGAAAGTAAAATTAATAAGAGAGAGGCCAATTCTTCAACGTAATTGCTATGCATTGCAATTTTGTTTCTATATTAGCAGCCCAATATTCTGCATTATACACAACTTGACGAAACCCTCTATCCTAGTCTTAAATCGATACTCTGAATTCAGCCGTTTCTAATCATTTCTTGAAGCGAACAGAAATATCAGGCATTGTCTTTAGATAATTTCCCCGCTGTTTTCAAAATCGACATTGCTTTGACAAAAACCGCAATAGATAAAGATCGACATTAAACATGCAAATAGCTTTCTTATGGATTTCTAATTGCACGCCTCAGCCTTACTTTGTGTATAAAGTAGTCGAATTACCACAAAATAGTGGAATACTCCGAAAAATTAGCTATAACATTCAAATTAAGATTTTTTTTTTTCAAAGTTCAAACAATTTACTAATCTTGTATCAACATTCATATAAAGACTCAAATCAGAGGGTAAAATAAACTGATGTATAAAATACTATTCATAAAAGTGATGTTTTAAAATGCGGAAAGTTTCACGTGTAAACATAACATTGCTAACAGATTGAAACAATGATGAAATTTGTTATTAAAAAATAACTACCTTGAAAACCACATCAAGAGGATAAGCAATAATAAATATGCTGTTCTTACTACGAAGGAGAACGTATAAGAATCAGCGCTGAAGTTGACAGAGAAACAAATGATGTGTCAAAGAACGAATCATTTAGCGCTGGTCATACAATATCTTCATGCCATCTTGCTTAACTTGCTTTGACAAGCCAATAAAGAGAATGCGCGTAAATAATATCGAATGCCAAATACGGCTCCTGACACAAGAAGGAATGATCAACGCTTCAGATTACATGGTTCGCGACTTGCAAATCACGTTATACATATTTATGTTCTTCATTATACCTTTCAATTACTGCATATATTACAGTTAGAAAAATAAGCGTGATTGCTTTCGTATTCAAATTCAAGCGTCGTCGCTAATTTGACATTATATTCATTTTAAGAAACATGATACATATAAAAGTATACAAACACACGCATACACATCTTCCCAATATAATAAAGAGCAAGTGTCTGGAGATACATACATACATACACAATGTATGTATATATATATATATATATATATATATATATATATATACATACATTATATATATATATATATATATATATATATATATATATACACACATTTCTTACGTCCCCCTGAGCGGCATTCCTAAAACGTATGAATGTGTGTGTATTGAATACAAAATACACATGTATATATATAAATATATATATATATATACATATGTATAATTATATTGTCTTTCATCAGATTTATGATTCCCCAAGTGAAAAGTTAATCTAGACCATTTGCTACCGTCCCGTTGGAAGAAGCAAAGATTTCTATTAATTTTACAAAATTTCTTGATGCAGCTATTTTCCAACAACGAAATTTAGTACAGTATTCAATCTGCTAATATGGTAATCTATTAAAAAAAAACAATCATTGCTTCCCTGTATATTTTACTATTGATCAAATTGAAGTTCTGAGCCGGTGCTGCAGTTTAAAGAAAGACATCGTTGGATTCTCTTCTTGAATTAAAGAATAGCAGATTTATGGTCGCCATTTTTGTCAGGGGTCTTTTCGAAATTCACCGCTAAAATTTTGGTAGCAAACATCTTTCACGCTTCCATTACCCATGAACAAAATTTCTGAATCTTGGGTCAGAGCTCTGTTCATACCGCAGAGCAGCTACCTCTTCCCTTTAGTTCTGGCTCTGTTAGTTGACATTGTGTAGATCGAACTTTACCTACAGAATTACAAAGGAAGTCTTTAAAACCTTCAATAAAAGATCATATAGGAATCTTGCATTCTACCGATTAGATATATAACGCTAATCTATTGAATCATGCGTAGATATTAACAATTTATTTGAAATTGGTCAGAACGATCCTTTTCACAAAGGAATATACTAAATAGCACAATCAATCGTTGCAGAACGTATCAAATATATTGTAAACCTAATTCACTTTATATATATGAAAAAAAAACTGAACAGCCAGATCGCTAACCATCCTTCTTTCTTGAAATGGAGAAAATACTAACGAAATAAAATCGTCTGAAATCCGCTGGCTAGGCCAAATGATTTTCATTCGAACGACACCACTACTATCAAACCGGGATATTTTTCGCGGGCAACCAGATGTGACCTTTTCCTCGTTCTCTTGCAGCCAAAGGCTACATCTGGATTTACCGCCATTTATGGCGATCACGCACAAAAGCTCTTGTTGCTTGTGCATGAATATTCCTTTTAAGCACAATGAGTTTCCCTTCATTTCGGAGCTGAGGAGTTTCGGAAATGACGCGATCGCTGGCGGTAGGCAGAACCCTAAATGGGGATTCAAGGTGCAGATTGCATTAGTGGAGTGACCCAAACCGTAAGAAATGACAACGCAATGGAGCGTAATTAATGGGTACGAAATGGACTTGAATGTCCCTCTACTCTATCACAATTTACACTAGATTGGACAGGTGCATAAGATAATGAAAATTATAAAAATGTCTATTGGAGAATATACAAAATTATTGAAATTTTCCATAGACCAATTTGACATCTCAGAGCAAATATATATATAATATATATATATATATATACTATATATATATACTATAATAGTATATATATATATATATTCATATATATATATTCAAAGTAAGATATCGAAAGTATTACATATCAAAAAAACCTTTTGGGCTTTGATTTAATAATGCTTCAGTAGACAATATCAGATAGCGTCAAACTCAGCAATAGTATACTGTATATGGTCCATTACTAAACTAGAATAGGACATCTACTGAACTTTCAATATGAGTGACAGGTTTGTCTGGAAATAAATGAGTTTTTAAATAATACTTTAGACAATTCAAACACCAATTGATCAACACATGAAACAATTAAAAATTAATCTACCCCAAACATTCCGCCTTTAGAATTCATAAGTTCAATAGCCCTTATTTATCATCCTCAACATTTCATTATTCCAGATTCGTGTTCATGATTTTCTAATTTCTATCACATATGAATATTACAATTGTGTCATATCTTGGTAAAATATACGTTTATTCTACATTGGAAGCCTTTGTTAAATTAACGCTAACATTACTCTTTCGGCATTTTGATCAGTAATAACATTTACAGGTCAGCATGTTCGTATTTTCTTTCTATTGTCTACAACGTTCTCAAAGATACTTTGTAAAAATAAATTGCGGGTTCTATTAATCAAAGTAAACTTTATTATTTAAGACATCATCTTAAATGTTCAATACAAACTGAACACCGATACCTATTATCATTAACAAGAAAAATCATGGTTCAATTCAAATCACTTTTTGAAATATAAAAAATTATATGAGGCAAATTATGTTCACTAAAACTGGCCTCCCTAAAAAAAAAAAAAAACTGTTTACTTCCAAACTCGGTTTTCCAGACTACAATGGAAAATCCTTTTTTCACTTAAACTGTATTAAAGTAACTTTCCAAGCAACTCCACAAAAGCCTATTAACTTCCATAACTTCCTTTACCAGACGACCAAGGCTACTCAGTTCACTTTATCGTTCAAACTCACTTCTCAAGAAACTAGGCGGAACTCATTCTGAATACTTATGAAAT
>NC_090750.1:39867778-39870278 GCF_036898095.1 Palaemon carinicauda | reverse complement strand
ATCATGCGAATAAAAAGGCACTCTCTTTGAGTGGACAGATAGATGCTATAGAAACAATAATCAAATGGAATCTATTCCAGGCTACAATTGTTCTTAAAAGAAACATTTATCATTATAAAAATAAATATATATATATATATATATATATATATATATATATATATATATATATACTGTATATATATATATGTGTATATATAAATATATATACTGTATATATATATATATATATATATATATATATATATATATATATATATATATATAATGAGAGAGAGAGAGAGAGAGAGAGAGAGAGAGAGAGAGAGAGAGAGAGAGAGAGAGAGAGAGAGAGAGAGAGAGAGAGAGAGAAAAAAGACTTCGTGTAGGGAGAAATATAAACGTAAAAATTTTTTTTAATGTAATCGGCCTTGGGACAGTTTTAAAAAAAATCACATCTAATAGTTTAAGATTCTCATTTCTTCTAAAGGAAGTTGTTCATTTTCACGCAAATCTTAAAAAAATTACTGAAAAAACTTTATATTCTAATAAGGATAAAAACAGTATCCTTCACTAACATTACATTCACATGACTTAATACTACATACATAAAGGGACGTTAGCCTTTCAATAAACTCCTGGCCGCTTAAGAGTCCTGCAAGGTAGGTAATGCGGATATTATTCGAGGAATGCACTTATATATTGCAATCAATATCAGTGAACACATTTAGTGTTACAAAGCACGAATATATACCAAATACCTTAGTCTGACTTACCAATATAAAAATTACAGCATTTTGTACAGCTCGCTCACTTTTACGTGGCTATACAGTAAAATGTGGATATAATAACCCGCAGAGTTATGTTCGTATTGAAAGCTTCCTCCTTAGCTATTGAAAATAAAATAGTAAAATCGTAAAAATAATAACTAAAATAATAGTAAAAACAAAAAAATTATATTAAGGACTTTGTTTTATACAATGAGAGGAGAGAGAGAGAGAGAGAGAGAGAGAGAGAGAGAGAGAGAGAGAGAGAGAGAGAGAGAGAGAGAGAGAGAGAGAGAGAGAGAGAGAATATCATCCTCAATGTCGTAGTCGTCTTGACATGTCGGGTAATAACTCAAATCATTTAAGGCAATCTTACATTATTATAGCATATAATTATTTTGCACGGTATTAAAGAATATTATAGGAAGTGGCAGGATCACAATTCATATATTACAGTTGGAAATCCAATAAATGAACACGTCGTCTATTGTTTTAAAGGAATTAGTGGGTATAACTACACAATGTAATGTATATACTGTAATACACTTAGTAAAAATAACATATGGACAGGAATTGGGTATTTTGCACAAATGTTTATCAAAAATTAAGAATGAATCACATACTGATAAAAGAAGAAAGGAGTATTGGTATATTCAAGTCACCAAAAGAATTGGCAAGGGCTATTTTGTAGACCTTCTGAAACTCGAAGGAAAACTTCGTATCTCACACTTTCCACCTTATATATTCTGTTCTTGTTGTAAGTACAACACAAATGTAGTTTCATACAGACGTATTTATTGTGTCCATTTATTGTAATGGCAAAAATAATATACATTAATATACTGTTGAAAACAAAAAAATCAAACCAATTTGCGTCGATACTGAGGTATGACATAATACATTCAGGGTTAATCACTTGTAAAACTTCTAAACCCACTAGAAATTAATCCTAGTAAACACACAAATGAATCTCCAATTATGTAGATGCAGATTTGAATCTGTTTTCTGACGTCAATAACATGAACAGGAATCTATGCGTCATAAGTTTCCAACTCTTAACGTCAATGATATCATTGTTCCTCACTCTCAAAAGAAAGTAGAATGTAAAGAGCTTAATTCTGTATTCATGACAGTGTATCGTTTGGAATGAGTCTTTATTGCATAAGGTACAAGGGCATAGTAATCCAACTGAAGAGAAGAATATATTTTTAGATAAGGTCAGCCAAACGGCTTATGCTTCATGAATCGGAATGACAGACTCCAGTGAATCGGATATAAATCATAAATGTTGCCAAAAAAAAAAAAAAAAAAAAAAAAAAAAATATAAACAATGAGAACCCCCCCCCCCCAAAAAAAAAAATAATAAAAACAATCTTGACTCTTAATACAGCAAGATTCAAAAGGCTTTCTATTAAAAAGAAACCAAAAATCATAACAAATCTAAGATTCATCACCTCTCTGATTACAAAATCCCTCTATCTAGAATATGAATTAATGACGACAAATATTACAGCAAGATAACCATCAGCCACCATGTCCGTGAATCACAGAAAGGTTAAGACTAGGACCTCTTGTTAAAGGGGTAAGGTACAGGAGTGTCATGGCTGAGAGAGAGAGAGAGAGAGAGAGAGAGAGAGAGAGAGAGGAGAGAGAGAGAGAGAGCGAATCTATAAAACAATAGTCAGAATACAATACAATCATTATAATGCCATGTATAAGAACAGCACAAAATAGGGGAACGTAAGGGATGGGAA
>NC_090750.1:39847778-39850278 GCF_036898095.1 Palaemon carinicauda | reverse complement strand
ATCATTCATCTGGCATTCACTGTATAATTTTCTACAAGTCTGTAAGCCTTTGAAATGAAGAACAAATTTGTGAATGTTAGCGCAATACGCTATTCATTATAGTAAAAATATAAATTTCTAAAATACGGTTCTTTCTAATATCCGTCCCAGTATATATAGAATTTCCTTCTGGGTGTATTTTCATACATTATTCTTGAGATTATAAATTCTTATTTGAAGAAAGTGACTCCTGCCCTTCATTCTAAATTACATAGCATTTTTTTTCTTTTCAAATCTTAATTCTAGTAGTATTTGGCAAAATAATCTCCCACCAAGACCACATTTTACAATTGAATAAATTCATAATACTTCTACTTTTATATGGCAAAGGCTAAATCTAATAAGAGTGATTTAAGAAACTAAATGTAAAGAATTAAATGGTTTTCTTTGACGATGTCTGTTCACTTCGACTAAGTTTTCGATACGTTTAGAGAGGGATACAATGTTACCATTCAGATGATTTGCTTAAAGAAGCAACAACAAAAAATCTAGTTTTTTTTTTCTTTATATAATCAATCAATATATATCACCATCAGGATCTCCTCCTACGCCTATTGACGCAAAAACCCTCGGATAGATTTAGCCACTCGTTTCTATCTTGAGTATTTAAATCAATGCTTCTCACTTATCATCTCGTATATCACGTTTCATAGTCCTCAGCCATATAGGCCTGGGTCTTCCAACTCTTCTAGTGCCTTGTGGAGCCCAGTGGAAAGTTTGGTGAACTAATGTCTCTTGGGGAGTGCGAAGGGCATGTCCAAACCATCTCCATCTACCAATCGCCACAATGGCACTCGTGTGACCTCTCATAGTTTGTTTCTAATTCTATCCGGCCATTTAACTTTCAATATTCTTCTGAGGGCTTTGTTCTCAAATCTACAAAATCTGTTGGATATTGTTTCGTTGTCATACCACGACTCATGTCCATATACATATATATATATATATATATATATACTGTATATACATATATACATATATATATACATATATACATATATATATACATATATATATATATATATATATATACACATATATATACATATATATTATATATATACATATATATATGTATATATATATAATATATATATAATGTATATATATAATATATATATATATATATATATATACATATATATAGTATATATATATGAGTGTGTGTGTTGTGTGTGCGTTATCATCACAGCCGTATAAATTCCACTTCAGGACAAAGGTTCATTGTTTTTCTATGCCAGTCTATACCAGCTAATTTTCTTGTTCGTCAATCCATCATCTTCTCTTCTTTCCCCTGCTTCTCTTATAATCTCTAAGCACCCATTCCGTTATTCTTAAAGTCCATCTTTTATCAGTAACTCTTATTATATGTACTGACTATTTCATTTTTTTTTTTATTTTTTTTTTTTTTATACAAGTAGTTAGAATATCCTCTACTTAAGTTTGTTCTCTTAGCCATGTTGCTCTTTCTTTGTCTCTCAGTGTTATTCCCATCACTATTCTTTCCATTGCTCATTGACTTGTAACTAGCATATGTTCTAAATCTAAGGCTTTAGTCTCCAAGTTCCTGATTCATAAGTTAATACTGGTAGGACCATGTGAATTAAATTTGTATTTTAGAAAAAGTTGCATTTTACTTGCCATAATCTCATTTTGTTTATCAAAAGCTCTTTATTCCATGATTATCCATCATTTAATTTAGATCATATGTCCTGAGGAAACACTTACTGTCTGTCCTAAGTGTGTATATTCATTAACAATCGCTAAAAGTTCGTCCATAACTGATTTGTTGTCTTAGTTTTTACTCATATTTATTGTCCAGTCCAACATTTCTGCTTTCTCTATTCAACTCATCTATCATCTTTTGTAATTCCTCCACTGATTCACTAAACACCACTAGTCATCTATACATTTTCCCGATAAAAATTTTTTTTTTAAATTACTTCTAGGCATGCTGTGAATAATTTAAGAGAGATGGGGTATCCATGTCTAATTCCTTTCCCAATTGGAATTTTTTCATAATCTTTATGTAGTTTTAGGATTGCTGTACTTACTGTATAGAAATCTTTAAGTGTTTTAACATTCAATTCATCTATTCCTGGGTCTTTAGAGCGTTTTCATTACTGCTGAAGTTTTGACAAAATCAAAAGCTTTCTCATATTCTATAAATGCCTTACATAGTATTTTGTCAAACTCTGCTGGTTTTTCCAGTAGCTATTTAATTTAATGGATATGGCCAATTGTTAAATCCCCGCTTCTAAAGGATGCTTCCTCTCTTGGTTGAATAAATTCTAGCGGACGTTCTACTCATCCTAATATGATATATATATATATATATATATGTATATATATATATATATATATAAATAATATATATATATATATATATATGTGTGTGTGTGTGTGTGTGTGTGTGTGTACCGAGAGTATCTCATTGGGTAGAAACGTTTTGTCTCCCCTT
>NC_090750.1:39835278-39840278 GCF_036898095.1 Palaemon carinicauda | reverse complement strand
GAGTCCTAAAAGAATTCGGAAGAAAATTTTCTCGGATTTCCAAATGGCTTCAGAAGACATTGCCATAGACTTAGCATGGAATTCTGAATGCCTCCAGAACGGAATTTCAGAACGGTATCGGAAGAAAACTTACCCGGATTTCCAAATGGCTTCAGAAAAATAGCCATAGACTTAGCATGGAATTCTGAATGCATCCAGAACGGAATCTTAGAACAATTTCGGAAGAAAACTTTCCCGAATTTCCAAAAGTCTTCAAAGGACATAGCCGTATGGTTAACATGGATTTCTGAATGACTCCAGAACTGAAATATCCAGGAGCAGTCCTGAACTCCTCCTCCCCGAGCTTCAAACGACTTCTGAAGACCTGATCTTCATTTTTTCAAACGTAGCCTGCAAGACCTCACATGATCTGTATGTAGCTGCGGAAATCTAACCAAGTAATTGCGCGTCAATAGGAGTAAGAGGAAATGAATTGATGACTGGGAGAAGGATTTCACTTAACTCACAAAGATCGCGTTCTGGCGGATTAGGAAGCTGCCGGTAAAAATTATGTGTTACGTCTTCGAACACCATAAACTACAGATGGTTTTGGTTGCTGCCGAAGTTGCCGATCGTTCGTTTTATATCGCCCGACCTATAGAAAGATACGGGATCTTCCGTTGGAAGCTGAGCTTTGAAGATCATAATGTATGCGCCTTGAAGGATCCTTTGCTTGGGCTTTTGCGACGATGTCTTATTAAAGGAGACTCTTGGAAAGTACAAGGCTTTGTATCGATGCAAAAACGGATTGCGGGGAATGAGGATGGAGGCAGAATGGTTCAACTGAATGGTGAGTGACGTGTAGTTCTTCAACAGGAATTGTCCCAAAATTCGCCATTGAAGAAAGGACATATCCAGACGACATTGGTAAATATATCATGTTGCTCGTCATTTACTTTGCCATGATAATGTATGCGGAGAAATCGATAGTATTCATCTCTTTACTCGCCCATATAGGTAAAGAATAAATGCCTTCGATTTCCCTGAGGAATCTGACGAAGTGAGGACTCGCGGCACTGAAATCTCTTTTGAAATCTAGAAGGACACTGACGAACTAAGGAAAAGAGACAATGAAATCTCGAAAGAAACAGATAATCTAATGAAAGATGGTCTTGAAAACTAGAAGACAGGAGAGAACAGCGAAGAGGAACTTCTAATGCCAAATGTAAGACACGTAAAAATAGAGAGCCTCTAATGCTAGAAGTAAGGCAACTCAAAATATATATCGAAGACCCTCTAATGCTAAAAGTATGGAACCTAGAAATATATGTCAAACAACTTCTAATGCTAAAAGTGTGGGAGCTAAAAAGAGAAGCCAAAGAACTTCTAATGCTTGAGGTAAGGGAGCTGAAAAGCGGTCAAAGAACTTCTAATGCTAGAGGTGTGGGAGGTAAAAAGGTCAAAAAACTTCTAATGCTAGAGGTGTGGGCATTAGTGGGAGCTAAAAAGAGGTCAAAGAACTTCTAATGCTAGAGGTGTGGGAGCTAAAAAGAGGTCAAAGAACTTCTAATGCTAGAGGTGTGGGAGCTAAAAAGAAGTCAAAGAACTTCTAATGCTAGAGGTGTGGGAGTTAAAAAGTAGTCAAAGAACTTCTAATGCTAGAGGTGTGGGAGCTAAAAAGAGGTCAAAGAACTTCTAATGCAAGGGGTGGGGGAGCTAAAAAGAGGTCAAAGAACTTCTAATGCAAGGGGTGGGGGAGCTAAAAAGATGTCAAAGAACTTCTAATGCAAGGGGTGGGGGAGCTAAAAAGAGGTCAAAGAACTTCTAATGCAAGGGGTGTGGGAGCTAAAAAGAGGTCAAAGAACTTCTAATGCAAGAAATGGGAGAGCTAAAAAGAGGTCAAAGAACTTCTAATGCAAGGAGTGTGAGAGCTAAAAAGAGGTCAAAGAACTTCTAATGCAAGAAATGGGGGAGCTAAAAAGAGGTCAAAGAACTTCTAATGCAAGGGGTGTGGGAGCTAAAAAGAGGTCAAAGAACTTCTAATGCAAGAAATGGGGGAGCTAAAAAGAGGTCAAAGAACTTCTAATGCAAGGGGTGGGGGAGCTAAAAAGAGGTCAAAGAACTTCTAATGCTAGGGATGTGGGAGCTAAAAAGAGGTCAAAGAACTTCTAATGCTAGAGGTGTGGGAGCTAAAAAGAGGTCAAAGAACTTCTAATGCAAGGGGTGGGGGAGCTAAAAAGAGGTCAAAGAACTTCTAATGCAAGGGGTGGGGGAGCTAAAAAGATGTCAAAGAACTTCTAATGCAAGGGGTGGGGGAGCTAAAAAGAGGTCAAAGAACTTCTAATGCAAGAAATGGGGGAGCTAAAAAGAGGTCAAAGAACTTCTAATGCAAGGGGTGTGGGAGCTAAAAAGAGGTCAAAGAACTTCTAATGCAAGAAATGGGAGAGCTAAAAAGAGGTCAAAGAACTTCTAATGCAAGGGGTGGGGGAGCTAAAAAGATGTCAAAGAACTTCTAATGCAAGGGGTGGGGGAGCTAAAAAGATGTCAAAGAACTTCTAATGCAAGGGGTGGGGGAGCTAAAAAGAGGTCAAAGAACTTCTAATGCAAGAAATGGAGGAGCTAAAAAGAGGTCAAAGAACTTCTAATGCAAGGGGTGTGGGAGCTAAAAAGAGGTCAAAGAACTTCTAATGCAAGAAATGGGGGAGCTAAAAAGAGGTCAAAGAACTTCTAATGCAAGGGGTGGGGGAGCTAAAAAGAGGTCAAAGAACTTCTAATGCTAGGGATGTGGGAGCTAAAAAGAGGTCAAAGAACTTCTAATGCTAAAGGTGTGGGAGCTAAAAAGAGGTCAAAGAACTTCTAATGCTAGAGGTGTGGGAGCTAAAAAGAGGTCAAAGAACTTCTAATGCTAGAGGTGTGGGAGCTAAAAAGAGGTCAAAGAACTTCTAATGCTAGAGGTGTGGGAGCTAAAAAAAGAGGTAAAAAAACTTCTAATGCTAGAGGTGTGGGAGCTAAAAAGAAGTCAAAGAACTTCTAATGCTAGAGGTGCGGGAGCTAAAAAGAAGTCAAAGAACTTCTAATGCTAGAGGTGTGGGAGCTAAAAAGAGGTCAAAGAACTTCTAATGCAAGGGGTGTGGGAGATAAAAAGAGGTCAAAGAACTTCCAATGCAAGGGGTGTGGGAGCTAAAAAGAGGTCAAAGAACTTCTAATGCAAGGGGTGTGGGAGCTAAAAGGAGGTCAAAGAACTTCTAATGCAAGGGGTGTGGGAGCTAAAAAGAGGTCAAAGAACTTCTAATGCAAAGGGTGTGGGAACTAAAAAGAGGTCAAAGAACTTCTAATGCAAGGGGTGTGGGAGCTAAAAAGAGGTCAAAGAACTTCTAATGCAAGGGGTGTGGGAGCTAAAAAGAGGTCAAAGAACTTCTAATACAAGGGGTGTGGGAGCTAAAAAGAGGTCAAAGAACTTCTAATGCAAGGGGTGTGGGAGCTAAAAAGAGGTCAAAGAACTTCTAATGCAAGGGGTTTGGGAGCTAAAAAGAGGTCAAAGAACTTCTAATGCAAGGGGTGGGGGAGCTAAAAAGAGGTCAAAGAACTTCTAATGCAAGGGGTGTGGGAGCTAAAACGAGGTCAAAGAACTTCTAATGCAAGAAATGGGGGAGCTAAAAAGAGGTCAAGGAACTTCTAATGCAAGGGGTGTGAGAGCTAAAAAAAAGAGGTCAAAAAACTTCTAATGCAAGAAATGGGGGAGCTAAAAAGAGGTCAAAGAACTTCTAATGCAAGAAATGGGGGAGCTAAAAAGAGGTCAAAGAACTTCTAATGCAAGGGGTGTGGGAGCTAAAAAGAGGTCAAAGAACTTCTAATGCAAGAAATGGGGGAGCTAAAAAGAGGTCAAAGCACTTCTAATACAAGGGGTGGGGGAGCTAAAAAGAGGTCAAAGCACTTCTAATGCAAGGGGTGTGGGAGCTAAAAAGAGGTCAAAGAACTTCTAATGCAAGAGGTGTGGGAGCTAAAAAGAGGTCAAAGAACTTCTAATGCAAGGGGTGTGGGAGCTAAAAAGAGGTCAAAGAACTTCTAATGCAAGGGGTGGGGGAGCTAAAAAGAGGTCAAAGAACTTCTAATGAAAGGGGTGTGGGAGCTAAAAAGAGGTCAAAGAACTTCTAATGCAAGGGGTGTGGGAGCTAAAAAGAGGTCAAAGAAGTTCTAATGCAAGGGGTGTGGGAGCTAAAAAGAGGTCAAAGAACTTCTAATGCAAGGGGTGTGGGAGCTAAAAAGAGGTCAAAGAACGTCTAATGCAAGAGGTGTGGGAGCTAAAAAGAGGTCAAAGAACTTCTAATGCAAGGGGTGTGGGAGCTAAAAAGAGGTCAAAGAACTTCTAATGCAAGGGGTGTGGGAGCTAAAAAGAGGTCAAAGAACTTCTAATGCAAGAAATGGGGGAGCTAAAAAGAGGTCAAAGAACTTCTAATGCAAGGGGTGTGGGAGCTAAAAAGAGGTCAAAGAACTTCTAATGCAAGAAATGGGGGAGCTAAAAAGAGGTCAAAGAACTTCTAATGCAAGGGGTGGGGGAGCTAAAAAGAGGTCAAAGAACTTCTAATGCTAGGGATGTGGGAGCTAAAAAGAGGTCAAAGAACTTCTAATGCTAGAGGTGTGGGAGCTAAAAAGAGGTCAAAGAACTTCTAATGCAAGGGGTGGGGGAGCTAAAAAGAGGTCAAAGAACTTCTAATGCTAGGGGTGGGAGAGCTAAAAAGATGTCAAAGAACTTCTAATGCAAGGGGTGTGGGAGCTAAAAAGAGGTCAAAGAACTTCTAATGCAAGGGGTGTGGGAGCTAAAAAGAGGTCAAAGAACTTCTAATGCAAGGGGTGTGGGAGCTAAAAAGAGGTCAAAGAACTTCTAATGCAAGAGGTGTGGGAGCTAAAAAGAGGTCAAAGAACTTCTAATGCAAGGGGTGTGGGAGCTAAAAAGAGGTCAAAGAACTTCTAATGCAAGGGGTGTGGGAGCTAAAAAGAGGTCAAAGAACTTCTAATGCAAG
>NC_090750.1:39820421-39827921 GCF_036898095.1 Palaemon carinicauda | reverse complement strand
AAATATATTATATGTTCAATGTTTTGATGAAATTGCAAGTTACATTAACGTAATTGTTACCATTTGCATGATTATTACAGTATTTTTAATGTTCCTATTCTACCCAACCAGTTGTAATTAGCAGTATATCGAAATATTCACAAGTTGCTCACTCATGAAAGCCATTCTTTCATAATAACAAGAAAATAATTAAAATCTGTATCTTCCATTACAGGCCTCAACATGTAATGGGCATAACAGTGCAAGGGGAGCGATGTATGGTGCAGTACAATATGAGTTCTCTGTCAGACACACCAACATCTCCCTCATACCGTTCAACATCCCATACCTTCAAAAACTTTACTATTGGTGTAATTCGTCGTGAGATCTGTGGCAAATATAGTGGTAACAAGATCTTCACTATCGGGGCCGTTAGGGTGTGTCCTTACGACCAATCACTGCCTGGTGGGCAAACATTGTTACCAGACTGACAGGCTGGTAAGAACAAGCGGCAATGATGTCAGAAGCACAAGAATTAAAAATATGGATCTGGCAATTAACAGCACTACCAGGTTTTGTTTAATGGTGTCTATATACGTTCACTGGGCAAAGACTTTGGCAAAGTTGAAAACCTGTGTCTACACATAGGTACTCAACTTTAAAGTTAGTTGTTCCAGTCCGGTGTAGTCATATATCATTGCCATAGTGAGCCGCAGGATTAAAATGGAAATAAATAAAATGACAGCAAAGCATTATAATTGCTACACTTAAATGGGAAAGGAAACCTATCATGATTTTACATGATCTACAAGATGGCTATGAATCAGACTTGACAAAAAGTACACGAGAATTGACCACAACAGTGTCAATCTACAATGACTCTGCTAACTCATTCAACGATAATTTTAGAGAAGATATAACTATCTATAACCATGAAGATAACATTTATGAAGCAAAACATAAAACTGAAGGCCAGATATTATACATTGAGCATGTTACTTTTAGAATTGTATACCTGCCTCTTTTGCCATTCCTTCACCAAACTACAAAACTCAAATACAGCAAATAAGTTTTTTGCTTGTGTTGTTCTTGCTTCCAACATCATCGGTGCCACTCCCCATTGTCTTTTTGCTAAGGACGATTGCCTATCAGATACAGCCTGGTTATGTGGAAGCACCTAAGTTAAGAGGGAAATTGTGGATGCTGAACATTATCCCGGAGACGTTGGTGTGGTGACTCATCTCTGGCATAGGATTCCAATACAGTACAGCACCTCATAGATGTATCCGAGGAAGGAATCCCTAGCCATCCCGTCCAACGGTGTCTGCGACCCTCAAAGGGAGGGTGGTCTGGGTCAGAGGCGACTAATATGTTTGGGGGTTTGTGTTAGATGTCTGACTTTGAATGGGTCAACGTTTGTTTCATGGGCTATAATGTTACCGAAAGCAGTTTAATTTGCTTAACATATGCAATACGCCTTTTCTGCCAAACCATCCATTAGGGCCCCATATACTCCCCAGCCCCAAAGCATAAAATCCTTTTGTGCTATCTTAAAGGACATGCACATAAGCATGTCGGAAATAGAATATGGACGGAGGAATTATATGAAAGGACATTAACTAACCTCATTCAAGAGTACGAGTCCCCTGATCTTGATTGACATTACATAAATATTTCAGCATAAATTTCCCTGTTAATGATAGACCCGTTCTTAAACAGTTTCTAATAGAACGGAATAATGTGGATGAAGAAAATGTCTGACTTCGCCCTGTCAAGATGATGTTAGAATATGCCCTTATAAGGAAACTAAACCACTTGCTCCTTGAAGCCGTTTATCATTAAAATAACAGCCACTCTGTAACCTTTCAGGAATTAAAAGACAGTCTCTGCAAGCCTGCACACGAAGGACCTAGTTAAATTGTTACGGACCCCAGTAAATCTACATTTTCCAAAAACCTTCCAGTGCTGATGGTGCCAGCAATGTTCAATAAAAAGTTAATAAACCCTTCCCTAAAAGAAACATTAGTGCTCCTAAACCTGAAGTTAGAACTGTTCAAACACCTATCCCGGCGAGTGTTAAAACTACCCTAACACGATCTCAAGAGCCCCTCAAAGCTCCTACTAGTGGCCATACTGACTACACGTCAAGTAAAAATCCCCATTTTCCCGACTCCGCCAGTCAAATGGAGACTAAATCAATTAAGGTGTTGCAATAAATGTTCTTCTGTGAGGCGCACTCCCCATGTACCACAAACATGTCCCGTTCAAATTGTATACAACCTCAACCTGTCAATTTGGCGCAATTTCTTATCAGTAAATCACCATTTTGACTCATTACCACCATCTGTTCAATCCTCATTTTCTGACCACGTGTTGGTAGCACCCAGTAAAATTAATTATTCTTCGTCGATGCCGCCTTTAGTAGCACATCCCAGACAATACCAATCATGGTACCATATTCTACCTCACTTGTTGTAATGCAATCTGCTGCTCATGAAGGTAAACATTCGCGATAAGTCAATGACTTATCACTTACTCTTAATCGCATAGGCGTAGAAGACCCCATAGTAATAAAATCTTCCATTGAACCCATGTCGCTAGAGCCTCAGAGTGATAGACAAGAGCATTAATTACCAAATCCTTCTGTCTTTAAAAATTCGACTACTGCTCCAATACGCATCACTGTTAATGTATCATTCGAGTCGGGCTCTCTGAACTATTTTCTAAATTCTAGACTTAACCTGGCATCTCAAATTCTGTCCATGATTATGATGTTCAAAGAGAAACTCTTTTGCCTGACAGTGAATAACCTAGAGATAGAGATCGCCCTGAAGATAAGATATTTTTTCCGTTTCTCTTCTATGAAGAACCAAGTATAATGAAAGTTCTTGATTATTGTTTTAAAATAGTCGGTTTGACACCAATTTAAGTCACTATTTACTTAAACTATTCAACACCATGTGGCTGATCAATCTTATACTTTGGCTTTAAAACTTAAATATAACTGTGTTGCTAATTTACCACATTGTTATGAACATTCCTCCGACATTCTCAGCAAAAAGCCTTGTATTGAATTACTCATGTTAAAAACGAAGATGTCCTTAGCAAAGTGTACTACTAATACCCACATCTTCAGAAGCTTAACTCTGTCTCGATTGGATATGATCGGAGACATCTTAACATTAAATTACCCTCCGAATTGATATTGGAAACCTAATCACGTTATCACTGAAAGGAAAGAAGTTTTTCTCTTTTCATTAATTTATCATCCTATCAATTCAATTTCGCCAGTCACTTTCTTTTGCAAATTTTTTATTCTGAAACTTTGGATGTCGAACAGGGACTAGAATTCTCCCCCTTAATTCAGAATTTATTCATGACCCCAGGAAATTTGTAAAACTTTTGCTTTCACCTCATATCACGTTTCGTTTACTCCAACCCTTCCTCATTTCTCTTCCTCCCTTTATCACCATATCTTCATGCTTTATTTTTATTCATCTTTTATTTCTATTTACCTTGGACATGACTGTAATTAGCTCATATGTTCTGCTTACGCTAACCCTTCCCCCTTTCTCTTCTTACCTTTATTCCCATAGTGTAAAGAACCATATTCATTTTATTTTTATTAAAATTTTAATTTTATTTAACTCGTGCATTTTTTATTTTAGTTAACCTTTCTGGTTTCTTGTCTCTCTCTTGCAGTATTTATTTTAGTTACCCTCTCCATTTTCTATCCTGTCTATCAAGATTCTCTGTGTATGACACCACGGTAATAATTACCTGTCTGCATGAAATGCTTCACATTTCCTTGATTAGCTTATTCTAGGAAAACCAATTTTTCTAATCTTGGTTGCAAGTTGTAGATTAGAATTTAGGTCGATTTTATTTACATCTCTGCATAAATTTCAAGTCTGCTTGACTAGGAATTTTATTGCCCGGCATACGCTGTCTTTGCTAAATTTTCCTTCATTAAAGTAGTGTACAAGTATTTCCACAGTTAGATTTTATTCTTATGTATATTCATCTAGAGCCGCAAGATTACTCCTTGTGTTCATCAAGAACTCTACTTCTACAGAAAGATTAATAACTTTTTCCGATTCTGATATGGCACCTCAAGACTGGGTATGCCTAGAAGGATTCTTGTTTGGGGAGACAGGTGAATGACTTCTCCTATTCAAACTGGGTGAAACTACCCATTCAACGACGATAGGCTCTTCGTCACGCTGGGACTATACTCGTGCAAAAGATATTTGGCCGTTGGGCCAGGGTCTTTTTTCAGAACACTTCGTGTCAAACTTAAAATACTGTGGACATCTCATCCTCTGAGGGAGGAAACTAATCGGCTTATCCCCAAAAGCAAATTGTACCTTTTTAAGTAAGAGCCTATACCCTCAAGCAGCAGAATTGATGATGAACGATTTCGTAATAACAATGATAAACTAAAGAAGAAACAATTGTATCACTTTAAAAGTGTGTGCCTTATATATATATATATATATATATATATATATATATATATATATATATATATATATATATATATATATATTTGGTACGGGTGCATAGTTTGGAATTAGGCTACTACCGTGAGAAACTTTTATATATTCTTATTACTCATTTGTTTTTGTCTATGAAATTTCTCTTAGCCGACTGATTCTCCTCTTGATGCGTATGACTTCCTGACTTTTTCCATGAGGGTTATTAGCTTTAGATTGAAAAACTGAGAGCGCACTGACAGCGAGTGTGTGTACGAGATGGATATATTCCAGGGATAACCTGTGGTCGGTACCAATATAGCGTCAAGGAGTCAATTGAAATATGCATTTACAGCTTCCAAAAGATATTCTAAAGATATCTTATTTCATCTATTATTAGTTAAAACACATGTTTCATAACTGAAAATGTAGATAAGGCATATTTTTGCCCGGGGCTACCAGAGCTGATTGTAGGTGCTGTATGTGATTGAAACACTTCACTGCGGAATGACCGTATCTGGTGGCTCAGACGATTGTGCCCATACTCCGGTGTGACCATATATGGTTTCTCGTTGATTAAATCATTACCAATGGCGGAAAATAAAATATAACTATGTCAGCACCTTAATATTCTTTTATCAAAGGTTTTTGCAATATATAAAAAAAAAGTCCTTCAAGATGTTTAGTAAAATGCGAGAAAAGGAATATTCATTGTACGATATCAGTGATACGTCGGTAGAAATATTCTCCTTTTCCCCGTTTTCTCCCATCAAGAGGATTATATGGATAATAGCTACGTTCCCAGGTGATAAGAAGAGTCTGGTCAGTTTACTTATCTTCATAATCTTCAGCGTTGTTATTAACGATTGTCTATCTTTCAACATTCCAATACAAATTCACAGAAAGGTAGGCAATAATCAATTTATCTATCTATATTAATCTACTATATATATATATATATATATATATATATATATATATATATATATATATATATATATATATGTGTGTGTGTGTATGTGTGTGTGTGTGTGTGTGTGTGTGTGTGTCTGCTGATACTTTTGTCTTAACTCTGTGTGTATCTTGGTAGCCTACTGACAAACATAATATATAATATACATGTAACATTTGCTAAAAAATGTAAAAGCCTATCGCGGATGAGAAGAGTTTAAAATTCCATAGAAGAAATAAACAAAAACGTGATAAGAAGTGCATTAAAAGATGCTAAATATAATGCCAATATTTATATAGCAGTATTTACTTTATCAATTAATACATAGAATAATATAAAATATATGCAAATAATACATATATAGGAAGAACTAAATAGAATAGGAAATGAAAATAAGTAAACCCTGAGTAAACCATTGTAGGCTACTTAGTAAGAATCAAACCTTTAACCGCGACCCCCAAGGACTTAAAAGCAAAACTAATCCCTCGCCACCCGGTGTTTAATCCAACTTGATTTCAGATGTTCCTGTTTTAAGAGTTGTAAAGGGAAGTGATCGAAAGATGAGAATTATGAAAAAGACCCTGATCCGACGGCCAGATAACTTTAGCACGAGTTATAGGTGATACTATTGGGGACCAATATGGCCCGCCCCAGTGAAGACCAACCCCATACATTCAAAAGAAGAATAGCCTTGAAGCAGTAGCAGCAACAGAGATTCCTTTATCATGTCTTCGCCGAGAACCAGGGGAGTCTCGGGGACGGGTGGTGTCCTCCCCCATTTGGATTGCTAATACGAGAGCTAAAAAGGTGTCAAAATGTAGCCATACTCCCACTTTAGTCAAGACATAACTTAGAACTTTCAGGAGTGCGTGCAGAATTTGTCGTAACTAAAATAATGGTATTGTGTTTGAAATGTTGTATTGGTTGAGTTTTTTATAATCTTTAAGGACGTCGGACTATGTTCAAGAGATCATCGTCCACGTGACTGATTAAACGCATTAATTCAAGGGATAATCTATTAGACCTTTGTCTAACCCCCTTCATCCATGAGATAACAGATATTTGTCGAATCCCTTTATGTTTTATGAACTGACTAAAGTTGGTTTTTTTTCCTGAACTTTGTGCTACCTGATAAGATGACAGTATGAAGATATTGTAATTTGTAAGAATTAAGGTGTGGGATAGCGGATGGGAATCTCCATTTTTTTTTTATTTAATCCAATTGTGTATCTTCTTTACCATCTTTAAATTGATTAATCAAGAAAATTTCCAAAGCCATCTGTATATTAATTTGGGTGCCTCTTTCAGAGGCAATTAAGATTATTACACGCTCCAACCATATTGTTTAAAGGAGTTTGAGTTAAAGGAACTTAGTCATGGATTCCTGGTTGAAATATACAACAAAGGTGATCTCCATTCTGTGTTGTTGAAGTGAACCATCCTCATCCTAAAATTAGGCCGGCAGGCAGATTTTGGAATAAAGTTGAGCCCTAACGTTAATAAATAGTCATGGAGTATCAGACAAACAGAACGGTAATCTAC
Source organism: Palaemon carinicauda (assembly GCF_036898095.1). Classification (NCBI taxonomy): domain Eukaryota; kingdom Metazoa; phylum Arthropoda; class Malacostraca; order Decapoda; family Palaemonidae; genus Palaemon; species Palaemon carinicauda. The sequence continues at coordinate 39,820,973 of NC_090750.1, read as the reverse complement.
TATAATAAAAAAAAAAAAGACAACAGATATGAGAACTTGTAAAGAGACGAACTAAAAATAATAATGAGTAATAAAGCAACATGAATAATAAAGCCACGTACATTGAATTTAAATCCACCCCAAAATTATTTGAGATAATTCCCTATATATCATTTAAAATCTGATGGGGAAAATCATCACATTTATCAGACAATAAAAACTCTATACTTTACAATGAGAACAATACTGTACTACATCCACTTTTGGATTCCCATTTATTCCGAGGCGAACATCAAATCGGATACCTTATATCGGATTAAAAATCAATAAATTACTCAAACGGAAGAACAAAGAATCAAGAGGATTGCTATTCTTAGTGTTTCATTTCTATTAAATAAATGGAATAGATTTCAAGGTTTACATATTACATCTTCCTATTACAACTGCATGAAAATATAAAATCAGAATGTAACACAAATATAAAATTGTCATTGACTTTTATCTTACTTCGTGGCTAAATGGTATCGTCACAGCCATGACAAACTTCGTGGACCAGGGTTCGATACCCTGGCC
>NC_090750.1:39812921-39817921 GCF_036898095.1 Palaemon carinicauda | reverse complement strand
TATATATATATATACTGCATATATATATATATATATATATATATATATATATATATATATATATATATATATATATATATATATATATATATATATATATATATATCACAAATTTTAAGTAATTTGTATTTTTCCTAACATACTTACCGAGAAACACTTTGCTTAGGAGTCACTGGTGGCTCCTCTCTAACGACCAGAATTTTGCGTAGTTTACCCTACTATATCCAACGTGACCCGTTAGCGGAAGAGAACGTGACCTGGGGCAATGCCCGAGGTCAGCCATGTGGCGACGATCTCTACCTAGTCAGTATGTTTTATGTAAGGAACAATACTCTAGGACTGTAAGGCACTGCGGGGACGGTTGGGGGGGCCATACCTGGAAAGTGTTTCTCGGTAAGTATGTTAGGAAAAATACAAATTACTTAAAATTTGTGATTTGTTCCGACACAGACACTTACCTCGAAACACTTTGCTTAGGAGACTTACACCTTAGGAGGAGGGAGTGCCCGTAGCCCAAGACCCCCATGGACAGTAGGATAAACTACACAAAAAACTCATTAAGTGTGGTAACACTTACCCTTCTGCGATTTTCTTCCTTGTTCTTGTTCCATAATGGCGATTCTTGAGGCTTGTCTAATGAGCGACAGCTCTGAGGACAACTGATAGTACGAGAAAAAGGGGGAAAAGGTGACAACGAAAAATAAGCCTCCCCGTGTCTAGAACATTTGTGGTTCCCTATCGAGGCCGGGACTTAATTCGTCAATCCGAATGGAAGGCTGAGATGACCGGCCCGACCGAAAGCCCATCCTGGGGAGTTCCTCGTACCGTCCTAGAGATAATGATCAGTGAAATGTCGACCGGTTAGACCAAGTCCCTGCTCGAAGATCCTGAGCCACCGACATGTTCTTTACAGATGAAAGGACGGTGCCTAGAACCCTAACATCATGAGCCCTTGGTTCTCTTGCACTGAAAACCCCTCATTTTAGGGAGCTTGCCTAATTCCTTGTCTGACCCAAAAGGAAACTGTATTCTAGATGTTCTTTTTCGTTTGACCCTAGGAAACGACGAGGTTCTTGATAGACGGACGGGGCTTCGCCGTTCCTTTAAGACACTTCCTAATCACCCTGACGAGGCACAATTTCAAACCTTCCTGGTTTACCTCATTTGGGATTGCTGGGATCGTAAAGCTCCCACACCTCGGAACCCAAACTGACGGATCCTGTGTCTTGGCGACGAAGGAGGAGACTAACTTAAGGGGTCTCTTCTTCCAACCTCTAGAAAACTCCTCCTCATACGAAAACCCTTGTAGCTTGCTCACCCACTTAGCTGAGGCTAACGCTAACAAGAAGAGCACTTTGAATGTGAGATTCCTGCCTACAATGTCTCTTAAGGGTTCGAAAGGTGGATTTAGGAGCATATCCAGAACCCTTGCCAGGTCCCAATTCGGGATTCTCGGGGCAGAAGGGGTCTGATTGCTCGAAAGTCTTGATGAGCATGGACACCTGTCTTGAAGAACCGAGAACTATGCCTCTCAGGAGAAAAACTTTACCAAGGGCAGTTCGCACTCTCTTAACCGCTAGGATTGTCACGGCCACTTTATCCCTGAGATGGACCAGGAAATCCTCCATAATGGGCATGGATACTTTTAATGGTTCTATCTTCTTGTCCTTGTCCACTTGACGTACATCGTCCACTTGGATTGGTAGATGGCCGTAGAGGATTTCCTCAGGTAAAGGGACATCCTCCTATCTGTCTTGCTTGAGTACCTTTGTCTTTTCAGGAGGAACTGGATAACCTCCAGGCGAGAAGACGAAGGGCTTGTGGGTTTCGTGAAACCCTTGAAAATGTGGTCGTCTCCCTAGATCTGGTATGTTGGGAAGAGTCCAGGGAGGGAGAGAGGCGAGACTCATTAGGTCTGCGAACCACTCTCTCTCCGACCAACAAAGGGGCTACCAAAGTCATTGTAAGGTTGGTTGCTGCCCCCATGTTGAGGACACGACTTCTTAGGGAGAAGGGGGAGAAAGGCGTACACGTCTAGATCGTCCCATCTGAGTTGAGACACGTCCTCCAATGCCGCCTTCGGGTCTGGGACAGGTGAACAGAATACGGAGAGTTGTTCGTCCTCCTTGTTGCAAACCGATCCATTACTGGGTACCCCCACATCTGAATGATGTCGCTTGCCACTCGTGGATGCAGGGAGCACTCCGATGCAACTATTTGTCCTGTTCTGCTGAGGCCGCCTGCTAGGACGTTCTTCTTCCCCAGAATGAAGTTTGCTGTAGGGTTGATTTTCTCTTTTCCTTCCCAATCCAGGATCTGAAGGGCCAGTCTACACAACTATTTTGATCTCAGCCCTCCCCCTGAAAGGGCAGACTCGAACTGGGAGAAGAAGGTGACTGCTGATGTCGCCCTTCCGTCTGAGAAGCCCTGGCAAAGGATGTCCAGGGTTTCCCCTGTCTTGTAAGTCCCGTTTGGTCCACTTTCCCTCGAGTGGTAATTACTTTGTGGCCTCAGGAAGGGAAAGTGAGGACTCTTTCTGGGCGGTGTAGGCTAGAACTTGTTCAAGCCGGAGGTCCCCGTCTCCAACTCCTGTAGGACGGGTTCCACCAGGCTATGTAGCCTTTAATCAAGTCGAATACCCTCCTATACGCGGAGTCCTCCATCGCCGACGTCGTCTCACCAACCACTTCTTCCGTCCTGCGCTGGGGAGAGTCATGGTCCCGGGCCCTTCGTATCTTCTAAACGTATGCAACCAAGGTTGCCTTGTCCGACATCAGGGCCACTGAATTCCCTTCCAAGTCTTCCGTGAAATAATTGCAGGTTCCCTGGACTGCTCTCATCTCTAGGACATCGCTTTGCAGGGACTTCTCCCTTTCTGTCCAAGTCCCATTCGCTGTCTTTTCCCCGGAGGTGCGTTCCCCCTCCTTCTTTCTACCCGTCCGTAAACTGGCGGATTCTGGAGGTTGGGAGGACAGGGGCATTCCTTTTAGAGTGCGTGACCGATCCTGCCACCATTCTACGGCTTGTCTGGTTCCTTGCCGGACTGGCACCACTTGTCTGGGGAACTTCTCTGGTTCTAACTCTCCTTTAAGTTCCATTGAACCCTCCTTGGGATCTGTCTCCCATGCGGGACTAGCCTCTCTAAGGACACCAGATGTCCTACCAACCTCTGCCCCTCCTTCATTCTTCTGGGATGTCCTCGAAGGAAGGGAAGGAGAACTTTGTCCAGGTTGTTCAGACTGCCTATGGATGGAAAAGGTCTTGACCTGTGACAAATCCAGGGTTATTCCCAATGTAAGTCATTCTGTTGGTTTGGGTCAACTGAGATTTAGCCGGTCTTCCGGGGCACCTTGTCCTACCCCTACTAGGACTCCTTCTCACTAGTCCCAAGTGGAAGGCCTACTAAGGCCTAATACTTGCCCTGTGCTCTTGGGCCCTGTAGCAGTTTGGCTGAACTGTGACCTTTGGAGGTGTCCTTATTCGGGTGAACACCTTATCAATGGCTATGCCCAACTTTACGTCCCTCTCCTCGGAAGGAGCCAAAGATGAATTCTTCTAGACAGGTTCCTCCATAACCCTGTTAAGGCGAGTTCGCCAGTCAATTACTTCTTGAGGTATTGGTTGCTCAATTTGTGTCCCCTTATAAAGGAGATCACCCTCCAAGATTCGTGATGGGGTGTAGATTCAACACGGGCACCTCCGCTCCGACGGGACCTGCGGCTAAGACCTTCCGGAGAGATGGGCACCTTTGTCACTTAACGAGCCTTTGATAAAGGCACAGGCTCCTCCGTGGAGGGGTGCCACGGAGGGATCAGAGCACGTGTAGAGTCAGCACGGGCCCTCCCCGCTCTGAAAGAGTCTCGCGGTTAAGCCCTTCCAGGTGAGAAGGGTGCCTCCGTCATTTTGAGCCTTCGAGGTGGTGACGGGCCCCTCCGTGAGGGTGTCAGAAGACTCCTTCCTCGGCCTGACTCATCGAGGCGGCCCCGGGAGAGCCTCCAACCGAGCTCGTGATTGTAGACAGGACTTTGATCTGACACTGGACGGGCATTGCCATGTCATCCAGAACCTCCGTCCTCTAGGCGGAGTCCTCCGTTATGACGGGCATGGTCATGGTGGAGAGGGCCTCCGTCCTGTAGGCGAGGCCCCCGTTATGACGGGCATCTCCATGGTGATGAGGGCCTCCGTCCTAAAGGGGGAGTCCTCCACTAGGATGGGTCTTGCCGTGCGACAAGGACCTCCACCCTGTAAGCAGATTACCCCGTTGGCATGCCCTCATTGCCGAAGAGCTATGGCGACGGGCGCCTCCGCCCTAGGTTGTGGACTGAGGATGGGCACTGCCGCAGAGGCGAGAGTTGGGTATAGCCGTCTATTTAGCGGTCTTACACCTATTCGACGGGGACCTTGACGGGACCCTCGGCTCATTCTACCCCCTTAGGCCGACGTTTCCTACCTCCTCGAGGTCCTGGACGACGGGACGGGATCTTCCGTGAAATAGTTCGACGGAGGCCCCCCGTCCCCGACTATCATCTTGATGGGGAGACCTGTCGAGGCTGCCCATCCTAGGAGACGGCTCCCTCCACTGAGCGGATGGAGTGGCTCTAGGACGGGACTAGGTCTACAAGACGAGGTCCTCCGCTCCTCGGCTGTCTCCCTGTCGAGGCTCTTGGAGGCCTTTCTAGGAGGACTGTCTCCTGCTCTCTTAGGTATCAAGCCTGAGGTCCTAGTTAGGTCCCTCAGCTTGTTGTCTGGGAATGAGACCCATTATCCTCGAGGCCCTGGACGACAGGACGGGTTCCTCCGTGAAATAGATCGACGGGGGTGCCCGGCCCCGTCTACCATCTCGATGGGGAGACACGTCTAGGCTGCCCATCCTAGTAGTCAGCTCCCTCCACTGCGCGGATGGAGTGGTTCTAGGAAGGGACTTAGGCCTACAAGACGAGGTCCTCCGCCCACCGGCTGACTCTCTGGCGGGGTTCTTCGCTTGTATGGAGGGGAACGGG
>NC_090750.1:39802921-39807921 GCF_036898095.1 Palaemon carinicauda | reverse complement strand
CGGATTACGATTAATTCATTTCTTATAAATAACCTCCATGAAATATAATCTGAAGGATAAGGCTTCCCTTGCATTTAAGTCAAACCTATCACAATCATTGTTCCAATCTCTATCAAGCAGAGCCGAAATCATTCCATGTCCCGTATTTTGGAAATCGAGGCTGTATTCGTACCAATTGTTATTGATTCCTTATTGGTTTTTTCAACAGCTCTAAAAAACATAAGGAAAAATATTTAAGGACAGCACCACTGATCATTAAGTCACTTTTGCCAAACTACTCAGAATTATATGTGACACCCTTAAGTCAAGACATATTCCAGATTGAGAAATAAAACTGTATTTAATAACATTTCTATATTTATCAGTTGTGAATTAAAAAATATTTTTTTAGTAGATATCAGGGTATTGTAATGGGTTAACATTCCTTCATTCTTCTTGTATTTAGCCGGATCGATAAGACCGTAGTGTAGTTTAGATTTTGATTAAGTTTGGTCTTGTCAAATTCTACTCATTTCGTTTACGTAACATATATTATTCATAATTTTTCGAAAATTGTGACAAAGTACAATTATTAAAGTCCCTTGAAGTTCATAAAAATTGGGTTCCTGATCTAAGCTACTTCAGGTTTGCTAGTTTTCCAAAGACAAAACTTTCTCGATCACCTACTTCATTTTAAGAGCTGAACGCATAATGATACAGAAAGGCAGAGTAGAGAAAGCAGAAATGTAGGACTGAAAATGAATATGAGTAAAACTGAGATAATGTTCAATGAAAATAGAGAGCCAACAAATAAGAGTTATGGACATAGCTCTAGAGATTGTTAATAAATATACGTACTTAGGATAGACAGTAAACGTTTCCACAGAACACGAAACCGAAATGAAGGATAAGCATGGGATGGAGAGCTTTCTTTAAACAAAATGAAATTATGAAAAGTAAAGTGCCACTATCTCTAACAAGAAAAGTTTAAATGTGACACGGATAATTTGCGCCCCCAAGAAAATTAAAAAGATGTACACCAAACCTGGCCCGGATTCTAACCCATTCTTTTTTTTCCCCCGAGTTGTCATTAGTAGAACAATTAAGTCCGTGTCACAATAACCCAATCACACGTCCTGAACTTTTGAACCCAAAAACTATCTGACGGTCATGTTACCAATAAACCTCTCAATAATGTTTCTTTGCCGCCTCCTATTTCATCTTCATTGATCATTTAACGTAGAGACCCTTTTTCCCTTTGAGGACTACAGTCCTATTTTATTTTAATGGATAATTTTCGCCTATCTCTCTCTCTCTCTCTCTCTCTCTCTCTCTCTCTCTCTCTCTCTCTCTCTCTCTCTCTCTCTCTCTCTCTATAAGTGCCATCCATTTACATTATCATTAAGGAATGAAAACGATTTAGTCACTTGTGATCTATAAAGACAGGTCCCTTCCCTTTTTCCATTTCAGGTGAAATTCAGGATGGCCTCTTCTAGCAAGATGTTTCCATGTTGGCTATCCGAAATTATGCATCAATTGTATCGTAAGTGCATTTGTCAACAATACTATTAGTATAAGAATATGTATTCTTAAAAACTTTCTGACATTCACCTGCGTTTTCATTATATTTCGTGGTTACCATTCTCTCCGTCTACTTATAGTTTCCTCTTTCCAATCTACGAAGACTTTTTCTTCTTCATTACATTTGTAAGGAAGGTTATTAAACTATTTTCTAATATTCTTTAAGTAAGAATGCATATTGAGCAAAATATATCCCATTTCTACTTACTAAAGAAACTATTACCTTCACCAACTTCGCTGCGAAGTTTACGTATTGGTAGGCGTATGTCTGTTTGTCTGTGTGTGTTTTTGTGATTCGCAGGACTCGAAAACAATTTGACCGAATCTAATGAATTTGGTGGGATGATTGGCTATGATCCAAGGACAATTTGACTAGATTGTGCGAGTGATTGGATCATAAGTCAAAACCAAGGTCACGAAAATAACAAAAACGTCTTTTTGAAACATCGTGGCCAATTTCCATCTTATTTGCATGAAACTAATGGCAAAATGTGCATAATGCAATTGCCTATCTTGTGATATACAACATGATATAGGCGAAGGTATGTGCTTCTTCCGAGTGCCCGTTCTAATTTCACGTGTTTTTACTTTTTCCACCAGTTAGACAGTTACTACCACACGCAAACCTTTAGGGCTCAAGTAGGAACACCATTTTTAGATATTTTTCTATGAGATCTATGGAATCCACACACAAATCGTGCATGGAAACAAGAATTATAGCGACATTTCACATGACGTATAAAATAACCATGATACAATAATAGTGAGTATTAAAAAATAGTAGTTACTTCCAAAAGCACAGTGTAGAACACTCAATATCCCGGAAATGACGGATAATCAAATTAACCGTCAAGTTATTTAAAAAGAATTAACTCCTAGATTATGAGACACTTTTTTTTCTCGAAAACACCCAATGATGTATATATTCACCTATAAGCTTTTCTGTTACAACAAAGGACTTCAAAAGGTAATTATTAATCTACCATTTCTCAAAAAGTCCTCTGAGATAATGATTCTAGTCTTTATGGAATTTTATTTTATTTAATTCACTGAATTTGGGTCGTGCAGTCAGCGCTGGGGCTATAGAGATCATTCTGCGCCAAGGTGCCACAGGGGAAAACACCTTCATTTACACTATGAAACAAACACCGAAAAATGCTGGACAACAAGATGGAAGAAATATACTACGAGATTGAAAACTGTGCCCAGAGTGGTGCTGTAGGTGTAAAGACCCTTTAAATAACGCTTACAGTGCAGCTATATAGATCATTAAAAGGTTCCGTATGAGGTCTAGCCTTTATTTGTCGGAGCTACACAATATTGATAAAATATGAATAAGTACCAATTATTAGTACTTTACATGAACAACGTTTTACAGTCGTATCTTTCAATATACTGATTTCCCACTCAAGAGCTGTAAACTTGTAAAATCGAAAGCACCTTGATGGTAGAATTCAAAATTTTGCATAAAGATGAGTTTTCATATATGGTATCAGGTCATATAAAAATAATTTAATTTTTTCATGAATGGGGACTGTGACAGATACCGTACTCTTTTTTTTTCGTACAGAAAGTCCCAACCATCTGGGAGGATTGGACATTGGTAAAAGAAGGGCTAACCGAATTCACCTGTTTTAAATCATCTGAAAAAAAAGTTATCCTGAAAAATCATGAGAATGAAAAGATTGAATTTTATATAAGAAAAAATAATTTCAAAGTAAAAAGATTTATTTCAATTTGTATTTACTCTTGTTTTGTTTGATTTGACTGAATAAGCTATCTGTCCTTCATTGAAACATATATCAAATGCACTTTTCATAATTAATGGACATGTTCTTGTAAATACGTCCGTTTTATACAATTTTCAATAAGAAAAGTAAAATTTCATACGGACCAGAAAAAAAGAAGCCTTCATTTAGAACAACTTTGGTCTATTTATTATTTTTTCTCAGCCTGAGCAACATGGGTATCATGCTATTGTAAACATATATGTATGTCTTATTTCCAACCGTTATCCATAGATTAAGGGGTCGGTTGCCTGATGCGTCCTCTCCAATGCCTTCTATCAAAAACGTTCTCTTCCACCAAACCTCTTCTCTCCATATAACCCTTCACCTTATCTCACCATCTACTCTCGGCCTCCCTCTCGATCTTCTCCCCCTAACAGGTTCTTCCCAAGCCCTACTCACTCCCTTCCCTCCTTTCATCCTCAATAAACATGTCAACACTATCTTAGCTGTGACACACTTATCACCACTGAAATATTTACTACGCCTGCATTACTTCTTATATTTCCAATCTTTCAAGTAGTGATATTCCATAATCCTCCTCAGCATTCTCATCTCTGTTCTCTCCAGTTTTGCCTCCTCTTTTTGTCTTAGAGCCCAAGTTTTCCATCCATACATTAACACTGGTGTTATTACCGAGTTATATATAGACCTTGACTTTCAGCTTGACTGTTATTTTCTTATAACATACCACTACCGCTACCTCCCTCCGCTTCCCTCAAAATGCTTTTATCCTATTCTCAGCTACACTTCACATCCTCCCTCCTGGTTTATAGTACATCCCAAGTATCTGAATTGTTCCTACTGTTTTATAACCGAGCCTGTACTTTCATGCATAGCTATCCTGTCCCTACCTTACTTACTGCTCACCATAATTTCTGTCTTATCCACATTTACTCTAAAGCCACCTATCTCCAAAGTCTCTTGCCACTCTACAATCCTTCTCTGTAAGTCTTCCTCAGCAGCAATCACAAAGACATCTGCCTATAGCAACTCCCACAACATTTATTTCTGATCTCTTCACTTCACGCATACATGGCCACTACAAATAAAAAGGGGCTTAATGCTGACCCCAGGTGTAATCCAACACTAGCTTCAAAAGTTTTCTGTTTCTCTAACAGTTGTTATTAGTTTGGCCCTTGTTTTTTTACATTATCTCTGATTCTAACCGACTTCCCTGGGACTTCCCTCTTCCTTAAGCACCAAAACATCACTTCTTTTGGTATACTATCTTAAGACTTCTCTAGATCTAATAAGCAGAGAAAAGTCTATGGTTTCCCTCTAGCCTCTTTTTCTGTAGTTGTCCGACTATAAAGACGGCATCCATAGTCTTTCTCCCCCTCATGAATTCATACTACTGTTTCCAATTTTTACAATCTCTCGTCTAGTACTCATTCAAACACTTTCAAACCATGCTCTGTTAGTTTATTTCCCCTATAGTTAAAATTCCATAATATCATCTTTCTGCTTAAATTTAGATACCATTAAGAATCTCCTCCCAGCCTTTGGAAATTATTTCCTTTTCTCATATTGCTCTCAATAAATCCAACATCCATTCTTCCTCCTCTGTAGCTAGTATCTTGACCATTTAAATTTTAAATTGATGGACCTGGTGCTTTACAATTCTCCATTCAAATCAATTACTGATTACTT
>NC_090750.1:39795421-39797921 GCF_036898095.1 Palaemon carinicauda | reverse complement strand
TCCTATAAGTAAAATCTTATGAACATCGCTTGCAGTCTAAAACGGTTTATGTAGACATTCCCAATATCATTATGGTACCTTGGTGTGGTCATTACATTAATAATACATTACTAAATTTAAGATCAAACTACTGTACTTACTGTGGGAGGAAATTTCAGAACTTGATTCCCACGTGAAATCTTATCTTAATTTAATAAATCAATGTCCTATAGACTTTAAATACTATTATACCCAATGCGTGGACTAAAGAAATCCACTTTTAATGGCATTTGTGGACTATGAAAAAGCCTTTGATAGTGTGTCACAGCCAATTTTGTGGAGAATCCTACGTTGTTATGGAATTCCTCTTAAATATGTAAATTTGATTAAGTCTGTTCATGAGCATAGCAAGTGCAAAGATATTCTTAGTGGAGTCCTATTAAAAGAATTTCCAGTGAACAGCAGAGTACGGTAAGGGAATGTGTTGTCGCCTATGTTGTGGATTTTGCAATGGATTAGTAACAGGAAATTAGCTGACCTAGAGTTTGCTGATGATGCTGTCCTTATTAGCAGAACACCATAGGATTTGCAATGCTTGCTTACCAGAATGCATGAAATATCACACAAGGTTGGGCTGAAGATAAATAGACGAATGACAGATGATGAGAACGGAGTATGCAATGGAAGATGAAATATCATTGGAAGGAGAAAGGATTAATGAGATAGAATCATTCAAGTCTTTAGGAACTATGATCTTCAATACAGGGTCTTTAGAATTAGAGTTTAGCAAAAGATTGAAAAAACAAACCAGGCAATGGTAAATGTTAAGTAAAATTAGGAAATCAAATCGCCTGAAATTACATATAAAATCCGACTAAATATCAGTTTAGCGAGATCTGTGATACTGTATGAACATGAGTCTAGTATGACAATGAAACTCTCTCCAACAGATTTAGTAGATTTGAGAACAAAGCCTTCAGATGGATATTGGGAGTTGAATGGCAGGACAGGATTAGAAATGAAGCTATAAGAGAAATTACTGGAGTGCCATACGTGGATGAGATCATGATGAGGGGTAGATGAACATGGTTTGGGCATGCTCTTCGCACTCCCCAATAGAGATTAGTTCACCAAACGTTTAACTGGGCTCCACAAGGCACTAAAAGAGTTGGAAGACCGAGGCCTACATGACTGAGAACTATGAGGCGTGAAGTGGGAGATGATGAGTGCAGAAGTATTGGATTAAAAGCTCAAGAAAGAGACGACTTGTGAAATCTAATCCAGGTCCTTTGCGTCAAAAGGCGTAGGAGATGATGATGATGATGATGATACCCAATCATAATGAGAGGATTTTTTTTCCTGATTGGAAGCATAGCTCGCCTTATATCAAGATAAAACTTCAGATCTAAATTATTGAAGCCAAAAGTCAAGTTGCTGAACAAAACTATCAATTCTTCTATTACAAGCATTTAACCTTTTAACAAATGCAGCAAACTTACTAAATCCCTTTGAAGTTTAATCTCTGATTCTCCTGTAACACTAACAAGCTAAGTTTAATCATTACTATTTTAAAATTTAATCGAATCTTCAAGGTAAAAAAATAAAAGATAAAAATACTCCAGCACTGTTCTCCCTAACGTTTTTCAATCTTGTTTCAAAATTTCCAGTTTAGAATAAAATAAAACCTAATCAAATAATTTTCCATGGTTTTAATAACCTTCAAGAACAGTTTGGTTAGTACGTAAATTAAGGGTGATTTTTAATGAATCCACTAAGACGCATAAAATATAATGCGGTGTATTTTAATTACGAGAGAGTACTGAGCACGTGTGCTAATATGTGGAAGTTACAGCAAAGTTGCCTCGTCTAAAAAAAAAAAAAAAAAAAAAAAGCTGCGATTCACATGTTAATTTATATCATGCAAATAATGAAGATCTAAATCTTGGGTAATGTTTTTTAATGAATGAATAATAATAATTCTAGTAATATTCCTAAAAATTGTGCAAACAAAGTTATTTTATTACAGAGATTATTACGAGCGAGACAGGACTCTTCGATATCTCTGATCTCTCCCATAATATAATTTTGATCGTGCTTGACCTATTCTTAATGAACTGAAGTGTAAGTCTAGCGCAATTTTGTGTTTGAATTGTTTTAACGAAATGAAGTGTTTAGAACTCTGTTTAATCACTGTATAACTGCTGTATAGTCACTCAGTAGCTTAAACTTTAACTTGCTGTTATAAAATGGAAGTGTTAATATGTAATTTGATAAAATCGAACTGTATACCGTAAGCTAGACAAGTGCTTTTGTATTTCTTCATTAGAAAACGGCACTTTTACTTTTCTCACGATTTAGGAAAGGCGAGTGTGTGTTGAGATTTAAATATGATTACGTAATCTATTAAATGAAACTCCTGCACAGCTTGATACCGCCTAATATCCATAAAGTGTTAATGTATTCAATATTTTTATAATTAGTTTTTATAACTGTGAGTCACCCATATTATTTAATATTTCGA
>NC_090750.1:39770421-39772921 GCF_036898095.1 Palaemon carinicauda | reverse complement strand
AAGTGCATTCCAATTGAGGTGGGTATCGAGTATTAGCCCAAAAATTTTTTACCTTATCTTGGAATTAAATGACCATTGCCCAATTGTGTTTTGGTTTCACTTCCGTCAGCTACTTTTCTAAAACATTATTTGTACTCAGGTGGCATTTGAGCAATATGTCCTTAATTTCCAATGCAAAGATTTCTACTTGAGACACTAGTTTAGGGTCCACTATAGTCAAGGTTGAAAGAATTTGAATAGATTTTGTCTATACGAGTCTAAAATGTGCTTCGCACAATAAAATATTTAAAGAAAATTTAAAACCATTATGATGCAAGAGCTTTAGAAGCGCATGCCTTCCGAATGTCAAAAATATGGCTACTGTTTTCTTTAGTTCAAAGCCTGTATGTGTAAATGTTCAAGTGTGAAAGAGACTCCAAGATGGATCATTCTGTTTATGAGCCAAAGTATGACACTAATAAAATGTTACTACGCTGTAAACATCAAATGGGTCTTTAATTTACGATTCTTTCCATGGTTTTGCAAATACAACTGGTCCGTAAAATTATTCTGTAATCTTTAGGATTATTGGGATCTTTACCTGGGTTAACTATTGGTATGACTACTAAATATTTCCATTCTTCTGGAAATAGATGTTTGGTCCAAAGATGATTACTAGAGTAATAGATAAACCATAGATAAAAGCAACAAATTTCTTGTAATTTCAAAATTTATATCTTTCCCAAGGGCCATTGAACTACAATTTGATATTGCAAATTTAGATCACTTGAAATAAATCTTTATTTGTGGCAGATATCTCCCACAGCATTGAACTTCAATGACATAGTTTCTCTTATTTTGATGGATCAAAACTGGGCATATGTTTTCAATATTGTCATCATCATCTCAAACGCCTACTGACACAAAGGGCCTGTTTAGATTTCGCCAGTCGTCTCTATCTTTTAATTCAATCCTTCTCCTTTAATCATCTACTTCGCGCTTCATAGTCCTCAGCCAAGTAGGTATGGGTCTTCCAACTCTACTAGTGACTTGGGGAGCCCAGCTGAACGTTTGGTGGACTAATCTCTCCTTGGGAGTGCGAAGAGCATGCCCAAACTATCTCCATGTACCCCTCATCATGATCTCATCCACATATGGCACTCGAGTAATCTCCCTTATAGTTTCATTCCAATCCTGCCCTGCCATTTAACTCCCAATATCCTCCTGAGGGCTTTGTTCTCAAATCTACTAAATCTATTGGAGATTGTTTCATTGTCATACCATGACTCATGTCCTTACAGTAATACCGATCTCACTAAACTGATATATAGTCTGATTTTTATGTGTAATTTCAGGTTATTTGATTTCCAAATTTTACTTAACCTAGCCATTGTCTGATTTGCTTTTTTCAATCTTTCACTAAACTAACTCTAGGTCCTAGATACGTGAATGATTCTACGTCATTAATCCTTTCTCATTCCATTGCGTACTCTGTTCTCATCATCTCTGTTTAAATGATTCTACCTCATTAATCCTTTCTCCTTCCATTGCATACTCTGTTCTCATCATCTCTGTCTTCTATTTATCTTCATTGCAAATCCTGTGGTGTTCTGCTAATTAGGACAGCACCATCAGCATAACCAAGTCCAATCGTTCTCCACCATCTCCAACTATTCTATGCATTACAAAATCCACGAGGAGGATGAACAACATTGTTGACAACACATTCCCTTGGAGTACTTAGCTGTTCACTGGAAAGTCACTAGATAAGACTCCATTAACATTAACTTTGCACTTGCTATACTCATGAACATACAATCAAATTTACATATTTAAGAGGAATTCCATAATAACGCAGGACTATCCACAAAATTGGTCGGTGCACACTAATCAAAGGCTTTTTCATAATCCACAAATGCCATCATAAGGGGATTTCTATATTCTATGCATTGCTGTACAACATGTCTCAAAATGAAAATTTGGTCAGCGCAACTTCTACCTTTAGTAAATCCTGCTTGTTCATCTCTCAGCTTTTCATGAATCTCTCTCTCCAGTCTCTTAAAATTATCATACTATATATTTTCATAACTGACGTGGGTGTTATGTCTCTAATTATTGCAATCAGTCAGGTCTCTTTTTTTAGCTATTTTCACCAACACTCCTAACTCCCATTCATCAGGTTTTGCCTCTTAATGCCACATTCTACAAAATAATCTGGAAAGTAGTCTGGGAGTCACTTCATTTCAAGCCAATATCATCTCGGCAGTTATTCCATCATATCCCGTAGCTTTCCATCTTTTTTTTTTTTTTTTTTTGGAGGATAGATTCGACTTCAAACACACTGAATTAATTCATGGACACATCAAGGTCTTCATCAGCTGCAGGTATATCAATCAAATTATTCCCTTCATATGTCATATCCATAACCTCACTAAAGTGTTACATCCAACGTTGTCTTTCTTCATCTTCTGTTACTATAACAGAGCCATATCTCTTTTTTATGGATACATGCTTCTTCTTT